>NW_027038473.1:0-31496 GCF_034236695.1 Oncorhynchus nerka
GGGAACAATGACTGGTTTCCTCAGGAACAATGACTGGTTTAAATCAGCCTCTAATTAGAGGGGAACAATGACTGGTTTCCCAGGCCTAAATCAGTCTGATTAGGAGGGGAACAATGACTGGTTTCCCAGGTCTAAATCAGTTCTCTAATTAGAGGGAACAATGACTGGTTTCCCAGGCTAAATCAGTGACCCTTATTAGAGGGGAACAATGACTGGTGTCTCAGGTCTAAATCAGGCCCTTATTAGGGGAACAATGACTGGTTTCCCAGGTCTAAATCAGTCCCTTATTAGGGGAACAATGACTGGTGTCTCAGGTCTAAATCAGGCCCTAATTAGAGGGAAACAATGAAGAAATGCAGTGGAACTGGCTTCGAGGTCCGGAGTTGAGTTTGAGGGCCCTATGCACTAGAGATCGGAAATGATTTGCCTAATATATGCAATATGGTGAAACGTCCACCTAGCCTATCAGAGGGCAGGGTTGAGCTACTACCAGATTGGTTGCACCTGTCAAATCCTCTCAGATCTCCACAAGTGCGTAGGGCCTAGGGGTCATCTTTGTCAAATCCTCTCAGATCTCCACAAGTGCGTAGGGTCTAGGGGTCATCTTTGTCAAATCCTTCAGATCTCCACAAAGGGTCTAGGGGTCATCTTTGTCAAATCCTCTCAGATCTCCACAAGTGCGTAGGGTCTAGGGGTCATCTTTGTCAAATCCTCTCAGATCTCCACAAGTGCGTAGGGTCTAGGGGTCATCTTTGTCAAATCCTCTCAGATCTCCACAAGTGCGTAGGGTCTAGGGGTCATCTTTGTCAAATCATATTTGCTGTACTCATCTTCAATGCCTCCTGCTTTTTAATAATGTAATGTACTGTATCACCAACGAGGGGCAGTGTTACACTATATTTGGTCAACATTGGTACCCTCCTTACTCAACAAGCTGATTCTCAATCAGAGCCAGACCTGGTTACAGGCCTTAAAGCTGTAGAATCCTCTCCCTATCAACTCCATTACTTCAGGATGACAGGTTAACAGAAGACGTTGTTTGGCCCTCTAGACTTGTTCCTCTGGTCAACAGTAGTCCACTCTAGGGAATAGGGTGTGATTTGGGACCTGTCCCTGTCCCACCTCTGTCACAGATCCGTAGTTAAGCCTGAGAGAGATGGATTTGACAAACCTCTTTCCTCCCCACTGGGCAGCAGTGTAGATATGAGGGGAGTGGATTGGGGGGTAAACCACATGGTTCTTGTCTTCTGATAAACTGGGTGTATCGCTGCCATGTTGCTTTCACATGTCCAGAACCCCTTCAGATCTACAGGAGGAGCTAAGGGTCACGTTGGAATTCATTCAACGATACCGTCTCTCACTCTCTCACTGTTTTATTCCACTGTTAGATCCATAAACCTCACAACATTGTCACCTAGCAACAGAGCCCTATATTTTTTGCAATTAAAAAAAAAAGTATACAGTATTTGGGGGGGGGGGCTTGCCTGTTTTGCATGTTATTTTGGCATTAATATGTGTCACATATCAGTTTGCAAACAATGTAAAAATTAAAATAATATAGCATTGAGTTAATGAAGCCGCATACAAACAGGCAGCTCTAAAATGCAGGTGTTTCAGCTCAGTGCTGTCTGTGGTGGTGGGGCAGGCCAGCAGAAAATAGGAGCATTGCACTGTGATTGGCTCAGCATTGCACCGTGATTGGCTCAGTGTTCTGTCACTCATGGGGACACTACGTCACCCGCCTTTAGTAAGGGTAGACTTCAAGAATGTGAGCCCAAACTCGGAATTGTAAATCTTTTTCTTTCTTTGATGACAAAATTTGCCGATGTAGGACCGTCGCGTACAACGAGGTGAGACCAAACATGTCTTGTATCCTGCTGCATAAACGATGTGATATGCCAGGGAGATATGGTCAGCCATATCAGATAGGTTTTTTAAAAGGCAGTAAACGAGGCTGATTGAATTGTTTCGCTGCCGGACAAGGCTCCCTTGATAGACAGGTGTAACGGTGGTAAGGATTCACTCCATGGTGTTGAAAAGAAAGCTCTGCTGTTGAGACAGCTTTACGTCGGCCCTAACAGCTTTACGTCGGCCCTAACAGCTTTACGTCGGCCCTAACAGCTTTCCCTAACAGTTTGTCCCTGTTATAGTGCAATTCATGTATTGTTTAGTGCTGTGTTGTGTAGTGGCTTTGCTGGCATACATCTAAAAAAAAATTGGGGGGAGTTTTCCCCACCAAGATTTACAGTGGGGCAAAAAAGTATTTAGTCAGCCACCAATTGTGCAAGTTCTCCCACTTAAAAAGATGAGAGAGGCCTGTAATTTTCATCATAGGTACACTTCAACTACGACAGACAAAATGGGGAAAACAAATCCAGAAAATCACATTGTAGGATTTGTAATGAATTTATTTGCAAATTATGGTGGAAAACTTTTGTTATTGACCAAATACTTATTTTCCACCATAATTTGCAAATAAATTCATTAAAAATCATACAATGTGATTTTCTGGATTTTTTTCTTCTCATTTTGTCTGTCATAGTTGAAGTGTACTATGATGAAAATTACAGGCCTCTCTCATCTTTTTAAGTGGGAGAACTTGCACAATTGGTGGCTGACTAAATACCTTTTTGCCCCACTGTACATGCTAAAATGGCCACTGTATATTTATTTTTATTTTACTTAACAAGGCAAGTCAGTTAAGGACAAATTCTTATTTTCATTGATGGCCTAGTAATAGTGGGTTAAATGCCTTGTTCAGGGGCAGAATGACAGATTTTTACCTTGTCAGCTCAGGGATTCGATCTTGCAACCTTCTGGTTACTAATCCAACGCTCCGACCACTAGGCTACCTGCCGCCCCATATATCATATGATGCGGTTAACTCAACTGATATGTGAAACACCTATACAGACGGTTTGTCGTCGAGGAGGAACTGGAGCAAAGCCAAAGGCCATCATATCATCCCTGTTACATCAGCAGGCTGACAGGTGATCTCTGTTACATCAACAGGCTGAGGAGGAGGTGCTGACTGGTGATCTCTGTTACATCAGCAGACTGAGGAGGAGGGACTGACTGGTGATCCCTGTTACATCAACAGACTGAGGAGGAGGGACTGACTGGTGATCCCTGTTACATCAACAGACTGAGGAGGAGGACTGACTGGTGATCTCTGTTACATCAGCAGACTGAGGAGGAGGAGGACTGACTGGTGATCTCTGTTACATCAGCAGCCTGACAGGTGATCTCTGTTACATCAGCAGACTGAGGAGGAGGGACTGACTGGTGATCTCTGTTACATCAGCAGACTGACTGGTGATCTCTGTTACATCAACAGACTGAGGAGGAGGAGGGACTGACTGGTGATCTCTGTTACATCAGCAGACTGAGGAGGAGGGACTGACTGGTGATCTCTGTTACATCAACAGACTGAGGAGGAGGAGGGACTGACTGGTGATCTCTGTTACATCAGCAGACTGAGGAGGAGGGACTGACTGGTGATCTCTGTTACATCAGCAGACTGAGGAGGAGGGACTGACTGGTGATCTCTGTTACATCAGCAGACTGAGGAGGAGGGACTGACTGGTGATCTCTGTTACATCAGCAGACTGAGGAGGAGGGACTGACTGGTGATCTCTGTTACATCAGCAGACTGAGGAGGAGGGACTGACTGGTGATCTCTGTTACATCAGCAGACTGACTGGTGATCTCTGTTACATCAACAGACTGACTGGTGATCTCTGTTACATCAACAGACTGAGGAGGAGGGACTGACTGGTGATCTCTGTTACATCAGCAGACTGAGGAGGAGGGACTGACTGGTGATCTCTGTTACATCAGCAGACTGAGGAGGAGGAGGGACTGACTGGTGATCTCTGTTACATCAACAGACTGAGGAGGAGGGACTGACTGGTGATCTCTGTTACATCAGCAGACTGAGGAGGAGGGACTGACTGGTGATCTCTGTTACATCAGCAGACTGAGGAGGAGGGGACTGACTGGTGATCCTGTTACATCAGCAGACTGAGGAGGAGGGACTGACTGGTGATCTCTGTTACATCAGCAGACTGAGGAGGAGGGACTGACTGGTGATCTCTGTTACATCAGCAGACTGAGGAGGAGGGACTGACTGGTGATCTCTGTTACATCAACAGGCTGAGGAGGAGGGACTGACTGGTGATCTCTGTTACATCAGCAGACTGAGGAGGAGGAGGGACTGACTGGTGATCTCTGTTACATCAACAGACTGAGGAGGAGGGACTGACTGGTGATCTCTGTTACATCAACAGACTGAGGAGGAGGGACTGACTGGTGATCTCTGTTACATCAGCAGACTGAGGAGGAGGGACTGACTGGTGATCTCTGTTACATCAGCAGACTGAGGAGGAGGGACTGACTGGTGATCTCTGTTACATCAGCAGACTGAGGAGGAGGGACTGACTGGTGATCTCTGTTACATCAACAGGCTGAGGAGGAGGGACTGACTGGTGATCTCTGTTACATCAGCAGACTGAGGAGGAGGGACTGACTGGTGATCTCTGTTACATCAACAGACTGAGGAGGAGGGACTGACTGGTGATCTCTGTTACATCAACAGGCTGAGGAGGAGGGACTGACTGGTGATCTCTGTTACATCAGCAGACTGAGGAGGACTGACTGGGACTGTTGACTGGTGATCTCTGTTACATCAGCAGACTGAGGAGGAGGGACTGACTGGTGATCTCTGTTACATCAGCAGACTGAGGAGGAGGGACTGACTGGTGATCTCTGTTACATCAGCAGACTGAGGAGGAGGGACTGACTGGTGATCTCTGTTACATCAACAGGCTGAGGAGGAGGGACTGACTGGTGATCTCTGTTACATCAGCAGACTGAGGACGAGGGACTGACTGGTGACTGATGAGATCATAGAGATACTGGTATTTCTATGGATGAGCTTTATCAGATGGAAGAAGCATCAGATTGTAAACCATACCACAGGTTTAGCTCTTCTCCCAGATGGCAGATCTACTGTATAAACCAGGAAATTAGAGCAGGTTTTTTCAAGAAGGTATATGTGGTGGGTAGAATACCATGACAACGATAAAATAAAAACACTACCTTTACCAACAATAACAGTCTGGTGGCCCAGTCTGCTTGTAGCCTCGTCATCCAGCCTGATCTCACCAGGCTACATGCATGGCTCTCTACACAGATACTGATAGTGTAGCAGTAATCAGCCTGGTAATAAGAGACTACAGATACTGATAGTGTAGCAGTAATCAGCCTGGTAATAAGAGACTACAGATACTGATAGTGTAGCAGTAATCAGCCTGGTAATAAGAGACTACAGATACTGATAGTGTAGCAGTAATCAGCCTAAGAGACTACAGATACTGATATAGTGTAGCAGTAATCAGCCTGGTAATAAGAGACTACAGATACTGATAAGCAGTAATCACTACAGATACTGATAGATAGTGTAGCAGTAATCAGCCTGTAGCAGTAATAAGAGACTACAGATACTGATAGATAGACTCCCATGTGTTTCTTCGTTGTCATGGCAGCAGTTGGCTACAGTACATACAGAAATAATCAAGTTAACAGCCTAAAATATGAAGCTAACAGTTGATACATTTTCATCATGGATCTCAAACAAGTTTTAAAGTCAAAATACCTCCCCCTTTGATCATTCAGGAGATTACGTTCTATTTAACTGACTTCTTTTAGAATCTTACATTCTATTGTTGCCATGCAGATCTGTTAACGGAGGGTCTTGGCCAACATTGTTGTTGATGTTTTTGGAGTGTTTGGCTGTTTACCAAGTGAAATACAGACTGGCCACTCTGCCCAACAAACGACCAGTAATAACATTTCAATTCACAGACTGTTTGAAAAACAAAATGCAAGCGGCTCAGTACAAGAAGCAATTATTCCTTATATGTAGATGGAAAAACATTTGAAACCCTTTGAAAAAACAAATAAAATAAGTGTGTAAATAGTTATTAAGCTAAAAAATATATTTATGGTTTGTCGTAAAGACAAATCCAATATGATACAAAGTGGTGATTTATTGTAAGCGTTTAGGGTCAGGATGAGTGAGTCCTGAGGCATGGTCCTAGGGCTCAAGTCCTCCGAGAGAAAGAGAGAAAGGGTCAGGATGAGTGAGTCCTGAGGCATGGTGCTAGGGCTCAAGTCCTCCGAGAGAAAGAGAGAAAGGGTCAGGATGAGTGAGTCCTGAGGCATGGTCCTAGGGCTCAAGTCCTCCGAGAGAAAGAGAGAATTAGAGAGAGCATACTTAAATTCACACAGGACACCGGATAAGACAGGAGAAGTACTCCAGATATAACAAACTGACCCCAGCCCCCCGACACATAAACTACTGCAGCATAAATACTGGAGGCTGAGACAGGAGGGGTCAGGAGACACTGTGGCCCCATCCGATGATACCCCCGGACAGGGCCAAACAGGAAGTATATAACCCCACCCACTTTGCCAATGCACAGCCCCCACACCACTAGAGTGATATCTTCAACCACCAACTTACCATCCTGAGACAAGGCCGAGTATAGCCCACAAAGATCTCCGCCACGGCACAACCCAAGGGGGGGCGCCAACCCAGACAGGAAGGTCATATAACCGCTAGACAACTCCTCCTATCATATAACGACTAGACAACTCCTCCTATCATATTACCACTAGACAACTCCTCCTATCATATAGCCACTAGACAACTCCTATCATATAACCACTAGACAACTCCTATCATATAACCACTAGACAACTCCTATCAAATAACCACTAGACTCCTCCTATCATATAACCACTAGACTCCTCCTATCATATTACCACTAGACAACTCCTCCTATCATATTACCACTAGACAACTCCTCCTATCATATAGCCACTAGACTCCTCCTATCATATAACCACTAGACTCCTCCTATCATATTACCACTAGACAACTCCTATCATATAACCACTAGACTCCTCCTATCATATAACCACTAGACTCCTCCTATCATATTACCACTAGACAACTCCTCCTATCATATTACCACTAGACAACTCCTCCTATCATATTACCACTAGACAACTCCTCCTATCATATAACCACTAGACAACTCCTATCATATAACCACTAGACTCCTCCTCCTATCATATAACCACTAGACAACTCCTCCTATCATATTACCACTAGACAACTCCTCCTATCATATTACCACTAGACAACTCCTCCTATCATATAACCACTAGACTCCTCCTATCATATAACCACTAGACAACTCCTCCTATCATATAACCACTAGACTCCTCCTATCATATAACCACTAGACTCCTCCTATCATATAACCACTAGACTCCTCCTATCATATAACCACTAGACAACTCCTATCATATAACCACTAGACTCCTCCTATCATATTACCACTAGACTCCTCCTATCATATAACCACTAGACTCCTCCTCCTATCATATAACCACTAGACAACTCCCCCTATCATATTACCACTAGACAACTCCTCCTATCATATAACCACTAGACTCCTCCTATCATATAACCACTAGACTCCTCCTATCATATAACCACTAGGCAACTCCTATCATATAACCACTAGACTCCTCCTATCATATAACCACTAGACTCCTCCTATCATATTACCACTAGACTCCTCCTATCATATAACCACTAGACTCCTCCTATCATATAACCACTAGGCAACTCCTATCATATAACCACTAGGCAACTCCTATCATATAACCACTAGACAACTCCTATCATATTATCACTAGACAACTCCTATCATATATAACCACTAGACTCCTCCTATCATATAACCACTAGGCAACTCCTATCATATAACCACTAGGCAACTCCTATCATATAACCACTAGACAACTCCTATCATATTACCACTAGACAACTCCTATCATATATAACCACTAGACTCCTCCTATCATATAACCACTAGACTCCTCCTATCATATAACCACTAGGCAACTCCTATCATATAACCACTAGACAACTCCTATCATATATAACCACTAGACTCCTCCTATCATATAACCACTAGGCAACTCCTATCATATAACCACTAGACAACTCCTATCATATATAACCACTAGACTCCTCCTATCATATAACCACTAGACAACTCCTATCATATATAACCACTAGACTCCTCCTATCATATTACCACTAGACAACTCCTATCATATATAACCACTAGACTCCTCCTATCATATTACCACTAGACAACTCCTATCATATATAACCACTAGACTCCTCCTATCATATATAACCACTAGACTCCTCCTATCATATAACCACTAGACAACTCCTATCATATATAACCACTAGACTCCTCCTATCATATAACCACTAGACTCCTCCTATCATATAACCACTAGGCAACTCCTATCATATAACCACTAGACAACTCCTATCATATATAACCACTAGACTCCTCCTATCATATAACCACTAGACAACTCCTATCATATATAACCACTAGACTCCTCCTATCATATAACCACTAGACTCCTCCTATCATATAACCACTAGGCAACTCCTATCATATAACCACTAGACAACTCCTATCATATATAACCACTAGACTCCTCCTATCATATTACCACTAGACTCCTCCTCCTATCATATAACCACTAGACTCCTCCTATCATATTACCATTGTGTGGACTTGACAGGATGAGATGGGTATAAACAATATGGTGAAGGTGGGGCTCAGCCTAATAAAGTATTTTATTCTTGTTGTATTTGGGGCTCTTGAGTGACACAGCGGTCTAAGGCTCTGCATCTCAGTACTAGAGGCGACACTACAGACACCCTGGTTCAGCGGTCTAAAGGCTCTGCATCTCAGTACTAGAGGAGACACTACAGACACCCTGGTTCAGCGGTCTAAGGCTCTGCATCTCAGTGCTAGAGGCGACACTACAGACACCCTGGTTCAGCGGTCTAAGGCTCTGCATCTCAGTACTAGAGGCGACACTACAGACACCCTGGTTCAGCGGTCTAAGGCTCTGCATCTCAGTACTAGAGGAGTCACTACAGACACCCTGGTTCAGCGGTCTAAAGGCTCTGCATCTCAGTACTAGAGGCGACACTACAGACACCCTGGTTCAGCGGTCTAAAGGCTCTGCATCTCAGTACTAGAGGCATCACTACAGACACCCTGGTTCAGCGGTCTAAGGCTCTGCATCTCAGTGCTAGAGGAGTCACTACAGACACCCTGGTTCAGCGGTCTAAAGGCTCTGCATCTCAGTACTAGAGGAGTCACTACAGACACCCTGGTTCAGCGGTCTAAAGGCTCTGCATCTCAGTGCTAGAGGCGACACTACAGACACCCTGGTTCAGCGGTCTAAAGGCTCTGCATCTCAGTACTAGAGGAGTCACTACAGACACCCTGGTTCAGCGGTCTAAGGCACAGCATCTCAGTGTAAGAGGTGTCACTACAGACACCCTGGTTCAGCGGTCTAAAGGCTCTGCATCTCAGTACTAGAGGCGACACTACAGACACCCTGGTTCAGCGGTCTAAAGGCTCTGCATCTCAGTACTAGAGGAGTCACTACAGACACCCTGGTTCAGCGGTCTAAGGCACAGCATCTCAGTACTAGAGGCGACACTACAGACACCCTGGTTCAGCGGTCTAAAGGCTCTGCATCTCAGTACTAGAGGAGTCACTACAGACACCCTGGTTCAGCGGTCTAAAGGCTCTGCATCTCAGTGCTAGAGGCGACACTACAGACACCCTGGTTCAGCGGTCTAAGGCACAGCATCTCAGTGTAAGAGGTGTCACTACAGACACCCTGGTTCAGCGGTCTAAGACACAGCATCTCAGTACTAGAGGCGTCACTACAGACACCCTGGTTCAGCGGTCTAAAGGCTCAGCATCTCAGTGTAAGAAGCTTCACTACAGACACCCTGGTTCAGCGGTCTAAGGCACAGCATCTCAGTACTAGAGGAGTCACTACAGACACCCTGGTTCAGCGGTCTAAGGCACAGCATCTCAGTACTAGAGGCATCACTACAGACACCTTGGTTCAGCGGTCTAAGGCACAGCATCTCAGTACTAGAGGAGTCACTACAGACACCCTGGTTCAGCGGTCTAAGGCACAGCATCTCAGTACTAGAGGCATCACTACAGACACCTTGGTTCAGCGGTCTAAGGCACAGCATCTCAGTACTAGAGGAGTCACTACAGACACCCTGGTTCAGCGGTCTAAGGCTCTGCATCTCAGTACTAGAGGAGTCACTACAGACACCCTGGTTCAGCGGTCTAAGGCTCTGCATCTCAGTACTAGAGGAGTCACTACAGACACCCTGGTTCAGCGGTCTAAGGCACAGCATCTCAGTACTAGAGGCGTCACTACAGACACCCTGGTTCAGCGGTCTAAGGCACAGCATCTCTGTACTAGAGGCGTCACTACAGACACCCTGGTTCAGCGGTCTAAGGCTCTGCATCTCAGTGTAAGAAGCTTCACTACAGACACCCTGGTTCAGCGGTCTAAGGCACAGCATCTCAGTACTAGAGTAGACACTACAGACACCCTGGTTCAGCGGTCTAAGGCACAGCATCTCAGTACTAGAGGAGTCACTACAGACACCCTTGTTCAGCGGTCTAAGGCTCTGCATCTCAGTACTAGAGGAGTCACTACAGACACCCTGGTTCAGCGGTCTAAGGCTCTGCATCTCAGTACTAGAGGCGTCACTACAGACACCCTGGTTCAGCGGTCTAAGGCTCTGCATCTCAGTGTAAGAAGCTTCACTACAGACACCCTGGTTCAGCGGTCTAAGGCTCTGCATCTCAGTACTAGAGGAGTCACTACAGACACCCTGGTTCAGCGGTCTAAGGCTCTGCATCTCAGTACTAGAGGAGTCACTACAGACACCCTGGTTCAGCGGTCTAAGGCACAGCATCTCAGTACTAGAGGCGTCACTACAGACACCCTGGTTCAGCGGTCTAAGGCTCTGCATCTCAGTACTAGAGGAGTCACTACAGACACCCTGGTTCAGCGGTCTAAGGCTCTGCATCTCAGTACTAGAGGAGTCACTACAGACACCCTGGTTCAGCGGTCTAAGGCTCTGCATCTCAGTGTAAGAAGCTTCACTACAGACACCCTGGTTCAGCGGTCTAAGGCACAGCATCTCAGTACTAGAGGAGTCACTACAGACACCCTGGTTCAGCGGTCTAAGGCTCTGCATCTCAGTGTAAGAAGCTTCACTACAGACACCCTGGTTCAGCGGTCTAAGGCACAGCATCTCAGTACTAGAGGAGTCACTACAGACACCCTGGTTCAGCGGTCTAAGGCACAGCATCTCAGTACTAGAGGAGTCACTACAGACACCCTGGTTCAGCGGTCTAAGGCTCTGCATCTCAGTACTAGAGGCGTCACTACAGACCCCCTGGTTCAGAGGTCTAAGGCTCAGCATCTCAGTACTAGAGGAGTCACTACAGACACCCTGGTTCAGCGGTCTAAGGCACAGCATCTCAGTACTAGAGGAGTCACTACAGACACCTTGGTTCAGCGGTCTAAGGCTCTGCATCTCAGTACTAGAGGAATCACTACAGACACCCTGGTTCAGCGGTCTAAGGCACAGCATCTCAGTACTAGAGGTGTCACTACAGACACCCTGGTTCAGAGGTCTAAGGCTCAGCATCTCAGTACTAGAGGTGTCACTACAGACCCCCTGGTTCAGAGGTCTAAGGCTCAGCATCTCAGTACTAGAGGAGTCACTACAGACACCCTGGTTCAGCGGTCTAAGGCACAGCATCTCAGTACTAGAGGCATCACTACAGACACCTTGGTTCAGCGGTCTAAGGCTCTGCATCTCAGTGCTAGAGGAATCACTACAGACACCCTGGTTCAGCGGTCTAAGGCACAGCATCTCAGTACTAGAGGTGTCACTACAGACACCCTGGTTCGCATCCAGGATGTATCACAACCGGCGTCGTACAGGTTTGGCCAGGGTGTAGGCCGTTATTCTAAATAAGAATTTGTTCTTTAACTGACTTTCCAGGTTAAATAAAGGTTAAGTAAAGGTTAAATAAAGGTTAAATAAAGGTTAAGTAAAGGTTAAGTAAAGGTTAAGTAAAGGTTAAATAAAGGTTAAGTAAAGGTTAAGTAAAGGTTAAGTAAAGGTTAAATAAAGGTTAAGTAAAGGTTAAATAAAGGTTAAGTAAAGGTTAAATAAAGGTTAAATAAGGTTTAAGTAAAGGTTAAATAAAGATTAAATAAGGTTTAAGTAAAGGTTAAATAAAGATTAAATAAGGTTTAAGTAAAGGTTAAATAAAGGTTAAATAAACTCATGTTTTATTAGGATCCCTACTTAATGAGCTGCTGCACTACTTAATACATAGATATACATACATATTCTCTTCCTGGGGTCCAAACAGGAAACAACACAACAAATAGAATACATAGATATACATACATATACATATACCACTACTTAATACATAGATATACATACATATACATATACCACTACTTAATACATAGATATACATACATATACCACTACTTAATACATAGATATACATACATATACCACTACTTAATACATAGATATACATATATATACCACTACTTAATACATAGATATACATACATATACCACTACTTAATACATAGATATACACTACTTATACATATACCACTACTTAATACATAGATATACATATATATACCACTACTTAATACATAGATATATACTATATACATATACCATATATACTACTTAATTAATACATAGATACCATATACATATACATATACCACTACTTAATACATAGATATACATATACCACTACTTAATACATAGATATATACCATACTTAATACATAGATATACATATATACCACTACTTAATACATAGATATACATATATATACCACTACTTAATACATAGATATACATATATATACCACTACTTAATACATAGATATACATATATATACCACTATACATAGATATACATATACCACTACTTAATACATAGATATACATACATATATATATACCACTACTTAATACATAGATATACATATATATACCACTACTTAATACATAGATATACATATATATACCACTACTTAATACATAGATATACATATATATACCACTACTTAATACATAGATATACATATATATATACCACTACTTAATACATACTTAATACATAGATATACATACACATATACACTACTTAATACATAGATATACATACATATATATATACCACTACTTAATACATAGATATACATACATATACATATACCACTACTTAATACATAGATATACATATACATATACCACTACTTAATACATAGATATACATATACATATACCACTACTTAATACATAGATATACATATACATATACCACTACTTAATACATAGATATACATATATATATATACCACTACTTAATACATAGATATACATATATATATATACCACTACTTAATACATAGATATACATATATATATATACCACTACTTAATACATAGATATACATATATATACCACTACTTAATACATAGATATACATACATATATATACACTACTTAATACATAGATATAATACATATACCACTATATACATAGATATACATATACATATACCACTACTTAATACATAGATATACATATATATATCATACCACTACTTAATACATAGATATACATATATATACCACTACTTAATACATAGATATACATACTATATACATATACATATATATATATATACCACTACTTAATACATAGATATACATATATATAATACATAGATATACATATATATACCACTACTTAATACATAGATATACATACATATACATATACCACTACTTAATACATAGATATACATATATATACCACTACTTAATACATAGATATACATACATATACCACTACTTAATACATAGATATACATATATATACCACTACTTAATACATAGATATACATATATATACCACTACTTAATACATAGATATACATATATATACCACTACTTAATACATAGATATACATATATATACCACTACTTAATACATAGATATACATATATATACCACTACTTAATACATAGATATACATATATATACCACTACTTAATACATAGATATACATATATATACCACTACTTAATACATAGATATACATATATATACCACTACTTAATACATAGATATACATATATATATACCACTACTTAATACATAGATATACATACATATACATATACCACTACTTAATACATAGATATACATATACCACTACTTAATACATAGATATACATACATATACATATACCACTACTTAATACATAGATATACATACATATACATATACCACTACTTAATACATAGATATACATACATATACATATACCACTACTTAATACATAGATATACATATATATATACCACTACTTAATACATAGATATACATATATATATACCACTACTTAATACATAGATATACATACATATACATATACCACTACTTAATACATAGATATACATATATATATACCACTACTTAATACATAGATATACATATATATATACCACTACTTAATACATACATATACATATACCACTACTTAATACATAGATATACATATATATATACCACTACTTAATACATAGATATACATATATATACCACTACATAATACATAGATATACATACATATACATATACCACTACATTTACATTACAAATCAGCCATTCAGCAGACATTCCCATCCAGAGAGACCCGTAGACCTCTGGTTGCATTTAGTTCAGTTTCTTAATTGGACCATTTTACAAAACAAGCAAACATAAAACTTGAAAAAGACATACATGCACATGAATAAAATCATGGAGGACAACACGCAATAAAGTCTGGGACTTATTTCCTTTGTGGTCCTCTTGAGACAAGACGGCTGGACAAGATCCAACACAGTGTGGCAGTGAAATAATAACACAAAAACAGAGAAGAACATCTATCTCGTCATTCCAGTTACGTCATAGGGGTTATTCACATGAAGACATCAAACATATTTAGACTTTATGTCACGCATGTCCTGTGTGATACCGATGAGTGTCCGACCTGTGTGCCAGCTGCTTGTAACGGCTTTCTAATGGTGAAGGAGAGTCGGACCAAACTGCAGCGTGTCTGTTGCGATTCATCTTTAATTAACAAACGTAGCACACAACAAAACACTAACACTATAAACGAAAACAGCCTATACAAGTGTCTACTAACCTCTAACCAGGACATCAAGACACACAGGACAATCACCCACAATACAACCAAAGAATATGGCTGCCTAAATATGGTTCCCAATCAGAGACAACGGTAAACACCTGCCTCTGATTGAGAACCACTTCAGACAGCCATAGACTCTCCTAGAACACCCCACTAAGCTACAATCCCACTATACACACATACCAAAATCCCAAGACAAAACACACCACAATACAAAAACTCTATGCCACACCCTGGCCTGACCCAATACATGAAGAAAACACTAAATACTTAGACCAGGGCGTGACACTGCTGAAACAGACTTTAACACATCAAATCAAATCAAATGTATTTATAAAGCCCTTCGTACATCAGCTGATATCTCAAAGTGCTGTACAGAAACCCAGCCTAAAACCCCAAACAGCAAGCAATGCAGGTGTAGAAGCACGGTGGCTGGGAAAAACTCCCTGGCACAAAGACCGACAGTGATACAATCAATCTCTCCTCAACTATTGAACCAGGGGGAGAATGACATGCGTGTCACTGACATCAACTCCCATGTACATCGAAGTGCAATATGTGCTGCTCTGTTCTGAACCAACTGCCTATGTCCTTCTAAGCTGCACCTGACCACACAACTGTCTATGTCTTTCTAAGCTGCACCTGACCACACAACTGCCTATGTCTTTCTAAGCTGCACCTGACCATACAACTGCCTATGTCTTTCTAAGCTGCACCTGACCACACAACTGCCTATGTCCTTCTAAGCTGCACCTGACCACACAACTGCCTATGTCCTTCTAAGCTGCACCTGACCACACAACTGCCTATGTCTTTCTAAGCTGCACCTGACCACACAACTGCCTATGTCCTTCTAAGCTGCACCTGACCACACAACTGCCTATGTCTTTCCTGCACCTGACCACACAACTGCCTATGTCCTTCTAAGCTGCACCTGACCACACAACTGCCTATGTCCTTCTAAGCTGCACCTGACCACACAACTGCCTATGTCCTTCTAAGCTGCACCTGACCACACAACTGCCTATGTCCTTCTAAGCTGCACCTGACCACACAACTGCCTATGTCCTTGACCACACAACTGCCTATGTCCTTCTGCACCTGACCACACAACTGCCTATGTCCTTCTAAGCTGCACCTGACCACACAACTGCCTATGTCCTTCTAAGCTGCACCTGACCACACAACTGGACAGTAGTCCAGGAGCGTCTAAGCTTGGGCCTGTAGGACTCTAGGGTGACACACCCAGCAGTTTGGTTTCTTCAATATTGCGAATAACTCTCCTATCCTTTCTATATCTATATGAAGTAAGTCCCTACACTCCAACCACCTCTGGTATCTTGGCCCTCCCAGCCATACGGGAGGGCATCTCCCTCTCAGCCCAGACCAAGCTCTTCTCTGACCTGGCACCCCAATGATGGAACCAGCTTCCTCCTGAAGCTAGGACAGCAGAGTCCCTGCCCATCTTCTGAAAACATCTGAACCCCCCCCACCTCTTCAAAGAGTATTTTAAACAATCCCACAGCACACCCCCTCCCTATAATTATAATAATTTATACACTGTAAATTGACAACAAAGACCAAAAAGAGATTACATTTGAGAAGAACAATTATTTCCTACCTTGTTGACATTGAGACACCATCAAGTATTTGTTTTGATTTGTGGGAATACTTGGGAACAGATTTCCCAAAATTAAACTAATTAAACAAATGTAATGAATTCCTGGTGATTATACAATATTTTTTGCCCCAAAACTAAAATGACAATATATGTATATATAAATGACATGACCAAAAAGTATGTGTATTATTTGTTGTTGTTGTCTCTGGACAGGAGCTTTGTCTACACAGCTGCATTCTACAGCACCAAGTCTTCCTGTTGAAACACATTCACCTCCTCCTCTTCAATAGACGTCAGTAAAGTGGAAACTTCAGAGAGCTTCCTTTGTAGGTTCTGGCTGCCTCCCTCCTGTAGATATACCTCACTAGTTACACTAACCTGACCACACGGACAGACTCACTAGTTACACTAACCTGACCACACGGACAGACTCACTAGTTACACTAACCTGAACACACGGACAGACTCACTAGTTACACTAACCTGACCACACTGACAGACTCACTAGTTACACTAACCTGAACACACTGACAGACTCACTAGTTACACTAACCTGACCACACTGACAGACTCACTAGTTACACTAACCTGAACACACTGACAGACTCACTAGTTACACTAACCTGACCACACTGACAGACTCACTAGTTATACTAACCTGACCACACTGACAGACTCACTAGTTATACTAGCCTGACCACAATTACAGACTAACTAGTTACACTAACCTGAACACACTGACAGACTCACTAGTTACACTAACCTGACCACAATGACAGACTCACTAATTACACTAACCTGAACACACTGACAGACTAACTAGTTACACTAACCTGACCACAGACACACTAGTTACACTAACCTGACCACAGACACACTAGTTACACTAACCTGACCACAGACTAACTACTAAAAGTAAGCTGACCACAGACTCACTACTAACAGTAACCTGACCACAGACTCACTAGTTACACTAACCTGACCACAGACTCACTACTAACAGTAAGCTGACCACAGACTCACTACTAACAGTAACCTGACCACAGACTCACTACTAACAGTAACCTGACCACAGACTCACTACTAACAGTAACCTGACCACAGACTCACTACTAACAGTAACCTGACCACAGACTCACTACTAACAGTAAGCTGAACACACTGACAGACAGCTCTGTTTCTTAATACCCTCCACTTCAACTAAGAGGTGTATTCATGAAACTAAACCCCACTTTAACGGGTTGTTTGCTTTCTTGCAGCATGCATTCTGCAAACTCACACCGAGGGCTACACAGAGGCCCTGACCCTTGAACCCAGGTCCCGGCCAGCTAATTACAAGATGGAGGACAAATATCAGGGTTGTGTTGTGGAGCTAAGTGACCATAGTGTTCAGACCTAATGACAAGGCCACAGTTCATCGTGATTACCCGTCTTCACCAGACTTGTTATTTGGAAGTAAGACGTTGAGAGTGTGAGAGAGCTGACTGTTCCAGAACCCCAGGGCTGAGACCCTTTATGTAGAGAGCTGACTGTTCCAGAACCCCAGGGCTGAGACCCTTTATGTAGAGAGCTGGCCGTTCCAGAACCCCAGGGCTGAGTCCCTTTATGTAGAGAGCTGGCCGTTCCAGAACCCCAGGGCTGAGACCCTTTATGTAGAGAGCTGGCCGTTCCAGAACCCCAGGGCTGAGTCCCTTTATGCAGAGAGCTGGCCGTTCCAGATCCCCAGGGCTGAGTCCCTTTATGTAGACAGCTGGCCGTTCCAGAACCCCAGGGCTGAGTCCCTTTATGTAGAGAGCTGGCCGTTCCAGAACCCCAGGGCTGAGTCCCTTTATGTAGAGAGTTGGCCGTTCCAGAACCCCAGGTCTGAGTCCCTTTATGTAGAGAGCTGGCCGTTCCAGATCCCCAGGGCTGAGTCCCTTTATGTAGAGAGCTGGCCGTTCCAGAACCCCAGGGCTGAGTCCCTTTATGTAGAGAGCTGGCCGTTCCAGATCCCCAGGGCTGAGTCCCTTTATGTAGAGAGCTGGCCATTCCAGAAACCCAGGGCTGAGTCCCTTTATGTAGACAGCTGGTCCTTTATGTAGAGAGCGGTCCAGATCCCCAGGGCTGAGTCCCTTTATGTAGAGAGCTGGCCGTTCCAGAGCCCCAGGGCTGAGTCCCTTTATGTAGAGAGCTGGCCATTCCAGATCCCCACGGCTGAGTCCCTTTATGTAGAGAGCTGGCCGTTCCAGAGCCCCAGGTCTGAGTCCCTTTATGTAGAGAGCTGGCCGGTCCAGAGCTCCAGGGCTGAGTCCCTAATGGTATTCTATTCTCTTTATGCTGCGTTACGTTTGACCAGGACCCATAGGGCTCTGGTCAAAAGCAGTGAACTACAGTACCCTACAGAACAGGGTGTGATTTGGGACGCACTTCCAGACATACTATAGACGCCCTGACAATGGAAACACGTGTCACTTTGATTGAACTGCAGTGACCGTCATCCCATACTGTGGAAATGTACTGACTCAAGGATCTGCTCAGCTGTTTACATAATCAATACAGCGTATGTACTACAGTCAGGTCAATACTCCAGGTGGAAAAGACCACGGAAAATATGTCCTGTACATTCTAACCCTTGTAAAAGAGACCCCCCCCCTTAAATAAAGGTAAAATGTCCATACCAGAGATTGTAAAACAATGAAATTGGGTGTTTCCCTGCATAGGCCCCGGGACATACTGCTACTGGTCCCCTGGGGAAGACAAGAAGAGGACAGGAGATGGACACGTTACGTCCCTATATAGTGCATTACTTTTGACCACGACTCATCCTGTCTGTTACCCAGCGGGAAGCAGCATGACAATCTGTCATATTTAAAAACCCTTTCAGGTCAGAGGTGAGACAACGATGTGACATAATAATCTGACTGTAAGATGGAAAAGGTATCTGGGAATGAGGACTAGAAGGGAGTGTGTGTGTGTGTGTGTGTGTGTGTGCGTGTGCGTGTGCGTGTGTGTGTGTGTGTGTGTGCGTGTGCGTGTGTGCGTGTGTGTGTGCGTGCATTCATGTGAAACATTGAAATTATTGTTTGTCACATTTCCCACAAAAAAAACATCTCACATTTGACACTTTATAGTTTCTCTCCGATGCTCCAGAACAGCAGTTTGAATAAGAAATCAGAATAGCCTACGGTATCGAGACAGACTGTTGAATCCCAATGACCTTTAAATTGTTTATGACAGAGACAGGCGGCAGAGAGAGAGAGAACCATATGGTCGAGGCTCAATGAACTCCGTATCAACTCTAAGGTTGCGATCCAAATGGCACCTCCGTTCCCTACACAGTGCACTACATTTAGGGCTCTGGTCAAACCTAGTGCACTGTGGGTTGGGAATATGGTGCCATTTGGGACTCGACACTAATGCATTTATTCATTCTATATTCGATTCTGTTCTGTTCAGGGAGGCGGGTTCATGAGGAGTGCAGATGTGTTGTCCGGCTCGATTCCTGGGGTCCTGAGAGGAGCTGTCACTCAGGGTCTGCTGGGAACTGAACGAAAGGAGGCACTGAGCTCGGAGAGAGAGAGAAAGAAGAGGGAGAGAGAGATGCTTAGCTTGTTGAAATGTAATTGGGTACTTTGAGCCAAAGGTTAAAGTTAAAGTTTTTCAATGCAACATTACTTAGAAAGGAAGAAAAATGTCTCACTTTCGCATTAAAAAATAATCAGAAAGTTAACAATTGGTGGGCTTCTCTCGTTGGAGTCTGTAATGTTGTGCTGCATCTACAGTAGTCCACAACAGGGAATCATGTCTGATGTGTAGAGGAGCCAGGAGATATATAAGGAATCATGTCTGTGTAGAGGACCCAGGAGATATATAAGGAATCATGTCTGTGTAGAGGACCCAGGAGATATATAAGGAATCATGTCTGATGTGTAGAGGACCCAGGAGATATATAAAGAATCATGTCTGTGTAGAGGACCCAGGAGATATATAAGGAATCATGTCTGTGTAGAGAACCCAGGAGATATATAAGGAATCATGTCTGTGTAGAGGACCCAGGAGATATATAAAGAATCATGTCTGTGTAGAGGACCCAGGAGATATATAAGGAATCATGTCTGATGTGTAGAGGACCCAGGAGATATATAAGGAAGCATGTCTGTGTAGAGGAGCCAGGAGATATATAAGGAATCATGTCTGTGTAGAGGACCCAGGAGATATATAAGGAATCATGTCTAATGTGTAGAGGACCCAGGAGATATATAAGGAAGCATGTCTGTGTAGAGGACCCAGGAGATATATAAGGAATCATGTCTATGTGTAGAGAACCCAGGATATATATAAGGATTCATGTCTGTGTAGAGGACCCAGGAGATATATAAGGAATCATGTCTGTGTAGAGGAGCCAGGAGATATATAAGGAATCATGTCTGTGTAGAGGACCCAGGAGATATATAAGGAATCATGTCTAATGTGTAGAGAACCCAGGAGATATATAAGGAAGCATGTCTGTGTAGAGGACCCAGGAGATATATAAGGAATCATGTCTGTGTAGAGGACCCAGGAGATATATAAGGAATCATGTCTGTGTAGAGGACCCAGGAGATATATAAGGAATCATGTCTAATGTGTAGAGGACCCAGGAGATATATAAGGAATCATGTAGAGGAGCCTAATGTGTAGAGGACCCAGGAGATATATAAGGAATCATGTCTAATGTGTAGAGGACCCAGGAGATATATAAGGAATCATGAAGGACCCATGTCTGTGTGTAGAGGACCCAGGAGATATATAAGGAATCATGTCTAATGTGTAGAGGACCCAGGAGATATATAAGGAATCATGTCTGTGTAGAGGACCCAGGAGATATATAAGGAATCATGTCTAATGTGTAGAGGACCCAGGAGATATATAAGGAATCATGTCTGTGTAGAGGACCCAGGAGATATATAAGGAATCATGTCTAATGTGTAGAGGACCCAGGAGATATATAAGGAAGCATGTCTGTGTAGAGGACCCAGGAGATATATAAGGAAGCATGTCTGTGTAGAGGACCCAGGAGATATATAAGGAATCATGTCTGTGTAGAGGACCCAGGAGATATATAAGGAATCATGTCTAATGTGTAGAGGACCCAGGAGATATATAAGGATTCATGTCTGTGTAGAGGAGCCAGGAGATATATAAGGAAGCATGTCTGTGTAGAGGACCCAGGAGATATATAAGGAATCATGTCTAATGTGTAGAGGACCCAGGAGATATATAAGGAATCATGTAGAGGACCCTAATGTGTAGAGGACCCAGGAGATATATAAGGAATCATGTCTGTGTAGAGGACCCAGGAGATATATAAGGAATCATGTAGAGGACCCAGGAGATATATAAGGAATCATGTCTGTGTAGAGGACCCAGGAGATATATAAGGAATCATGTCTAATGTGTAGAGGACCCAGGAGATATATAAGGAATCATGTCTATGTGTAGAGGACCCAGGAGATATATAAGGAATCATGTCTGTGTAGAGGACCAGGAGATATATAAGGAATCAGTAGAGGACCCAGGAGATATATAAGGAATCATGTCTGTGTAGAGAACCCAGGGAGATATATAAGGAATCATGTCTGTGTAGAGGACCCAGGAGATATATAAGGAATCATGTCTAATGTGTAGAGGACCCAGGAGATATATAAGGAATCATGTCTGTGTAGAGGAGCCAGGAGATATATAAGGAATCATGTCTGTGTAGAGGACCCAGGAGATATATAAGGAATCATGTCTAAAGAAATGTGTAGAGGACCCAGGAGATATATAAGGAATCATGTCTAATGTGTAGAGGACCCAGGAGATATATAAGGAATCATGTCTGTGTAGAGAACCCAGGAGATATATAAGGAATCATGTCTGTAGAGGACCCAGGAGATATATAAAGAATCATGTGTAGAGGACCCAGGAGATATATAAGGAATCATGTCTGTGTAGAGGAGCCAGGAGATATATAAGGAATCATGTCTGTGTAGAGGACCCAGGGAGATATATAGGAGGAATCATGTCTGTGTAGAGGACCCAGGAGATATATAGAGGACCCAGGAGGAATCATGTCTGTGTAGAGGACCCAGGAGATATATAAGGAATCATGTCTGTGTAGAGGACCCAGGAGATATATAAGGAATCATGTCTGTGTAGAGGACCCAGGAGATATATAAGGAATCATGTCTGTGTAGAGGACCCAGGAGATATATAAGGAATCATGTCTGTGTAGAGGACCCAGGAGATATATAAGGAATCATGTCTGTGTAGAGGACCCAGGAGATATATAAGGAATCATGTCTGTGTGTAGAGGAGCCAGGAGATATATAAGGAATCATGTCAGGAGATATATAAGGAATCATGTGTAGAGGACCCAGGAATCAGATAGAGGACCCAGGAGATATAAGGAATCATGTCTGTGTAGAGAACCCAGGAGATATATAAGGAATCATGTCTGTGTAGAGGACCCAGGAGATATATAAGGAATCATGTCTGTGTAGAGAACCCAGGAGATATATAAGGAATCATGTCTGTGTAGAGGACCCAGGAGATATATAAGGAATCATGTCTGTGTAGAGGACCCAGGAGATATATAAGGAATCATGTCTGTGTAGAGGACCCAGGAGATATATAAGGAAGCATGTCTGTGTAGAGGACCCAGGAGATATATAAGGAATCATGTCTGTGTGTAGAGGAGCCAGGAGATATATAAGGAATCATGTCTGTGTAGAGGACCCAGGAGATATATAAGGAATCATGTCTGTGTAGAGGACCCAGGAGATATATAAGGAATCATGTCTGTGTAGAGGACCCAGGAGATATATAAAGAATCATGTCTGTGTAGAGGACCCAGGAGATATATAAGGAATCATGTCTAATGTGTAGAGGACCCAGGAGATATATAAAGAATCATGTCTGTGTAGAGGACCCAGGAGATATATAAGGAATCATGTCTGTGTAGAGGACCCAGGAGATATATAAGGAATCATGTCTGTGTAGAGGACCCAGGAGATATATAAGGAATCATGTCTGATGTGTAGAGGACCCAGGAGATATATAAGGAATCATGTCTGTGTAGAGGAGCCAGGAGATATATAAGGAATCATGTCTGTGTAGAGGACCCAGGAGATATATAAGGAATCATGTCTAATGTGTAGAGGACCCAGGAGATATATAAGGAATCATGTCTAATGTGTAGAGGACCCAGGAGATATATAAGGAAGCATGTCTGTGTAGAGGACCCAGGAGATATATAAGGAATCATGTCTATGTGTAGAGAACCCAGGATATATATAAGGATTCATGTCTGTGTAGAGGACCCAGGAGATATATAAGGAATCATGTCTGTGTAGAGGAGCCAGGAGATATATAAGGAATCATGTCTGTGTAGAGGACCCAGGAGATATATAAGGAATCATGTCTAATGTGTAGAGAACCCAGGAGATATATAAGGAAGCATGTCTGTGTAGAGGACCCAGGAGATATATAAGGAATCATGTCTGTGTGTAGAGGACCCAGGAGATATATAAGGAATCATGTATATAGAGCATGTCTGTGTAGAGGACCCAGGAGATATATAAGGAATCATGTCTAATGTGTAGAGGACCCAGGAGATATATAAGGAATCATGTCTAATGTGTAGAGGACCCAGGAGATATATAAGGAAGCATGTCTGTGTAGAGGACCCAGGAGATATATAAGGAATCATGTCTAATGTGTAGAGGACCCAGGAGATATATAAGGAATCATGTCTAATGTGTAGAGGACCCAGGAGATATATAAGGAATCATGTCTATGTGTAGAGGACCCAGGAGATATATAAGGAAGCATGTCTGTGTAGAGGACCCAGGAGATATATAAGGAAGCATGTCTGTGTAGAGAACCCAGGAGATATATAAGGAATCATGTCTGTGTAGAGGACCCAGGAGATATATAAGGAATCATGTCTAATGTGTAGAGGACCCAGGAGATATATAAGGATTCATGTCTGTGTAGAGGAGCCAGGAGATATATAAGGAAGCATGTCTGTGTAGAGGACCCAGGAGATATATAAGGAATCATGTCTAATGTGTAGAGGACCCAGGAGATATATAAGGAATCATGTCTAATGTGTAGAGGACCCAGGAGATATATAAGGAATCATGTCTATGTGTAGAGAACCCAGGAGATATATAAGGAATCATGTCTGTGAATCAGAGAGGACCCAGGAGATATATAAGGAATCATGTCTGAATCATGTGTAGAGGACCCAGGAGATATATAAAGAATCATGTCTGTGTAGAGGACCCAGGAGATATATAAGGAATCATGTCTGTGTCTAAGAATCATGTCTGTGTAGAGGACCCAGGAGATATATAAGGAATCATGTCTGATGTGTAGAGGACCCAGGAGATATATAAGGAATCATGTCTGTGTGTAGAGGACCCAGGAGATATATAAGGAATCATGTCTGTAGAGGACCCAGGAGATATATAAGGAATGTCTGTGTAGAGGAGCCAGGAGATATATAAGGAATCATGTCTGTGTAGAGGACCCAGGAGATATATAAGGAAGCATGTCTGTGTAGAGGACCCAGGAGATATATAAGGAAGCATGTCTGTGTAGAGGACCCAGGAGATATATAAGGAATCATGTCTGTGTGTAGAGGAGCCAGGAGATATATAAGGAAGCATGTCTGTGTAGAGGACCCAGGAGATATATAAGGAAGCATGTCTGTGTAGAGGACCCAGGAGATATATAAGGAATCATGTCTGTGTGTAGAGAGCCAGGAGATATATAAGGAAGCATGTCTGTGTAGAGGACCCAGGAGATATATAAGGAATCATGTCTGTGTAGAGGAGCCAGGAGATATATAAGGAAGCATGTCATATATAAGGAATCATGTCTGTAGATATCCTGTAGAGATATGAGCCACGAACTGCTGTCCAGAGGAACGACACAGGCTGAACTGCGTCCGAATGCAGAGAGTTTAGGGAGATATACGCCGAATCATTGCGTCCATGTGGAGGAGCCAGGAGATATAAGAACCGTCTGTGTAGAGAGTGGTCGTGGAGATATAGCAGGCCGCATGTCTGTGCAGAGGACCCAGGAGATGTATAGGGCGAATCATGTCCGATGTGTAGAGGAGCCAGGAGATACACATGAATCTGCACCGATGTGTAGAGGAGCCAGGCAGATGTATAAGCCGTTGAATCGCGTCTAATGTGTAGAGGGACCCTAGGAGGATGCACAAGGAATCAAGTGTCTGATGTACGTGGGGTGAACCCAGGAGATATATAAGGAATCATGTCCAACGCGTAGAGGTCGCCAGTGAGATATATAAGGAACCAAGCGCCTGATGCGTAGAGCGACCCAGGAGATATATGCCTTGTAACTACTTGTCCTGATGTGGATGACCGGGGTGGAGATAGAGCAGTGAAGCATGTCTGTGTAGAGGACCCAGAAGACATAAGAACCGCCCGACTTTGCATAGGACCCCAGGAGATTACACACGAACTGTCCAATGCAGAGGACCCAGAGATAGTATAAGGAATCATGTCTGATGTAGAGGACCCAGGAGTTATATAACCGTGTTCACCGTGCAGCAGGACAACCAGGAGATATAGTAAGGAAGCCCGTCTGATGTAGAGGACCCAGGAGATATATAAGGAATCATGCGTCTGATGTGTAGAGGACCCAGGAGATATATATGCAAAGGAATCATGTCTGATGTAGAGGACTCCAGGAGATATATAAGGAGTCACTGGCTGGAGTTGGACCCGTGGAGATATAAGGAATCAGTGTCTGATGTGTAGAGGAGCCAGAGATATATAATAAGGAATCATGTCTGATGTGTAGAGGACCCAGGCAGATACACAGAAGGAGTCATGTCTGATGTAATGATGGACCCAGGAGATATTTAAGGAATCATGTCTAATGGGAGACAACTAAGAGGCAGGTGTATGCCATATCTGGGTGGAGGACCAGAGAGATGGCTGGTGAACTGCGGTCCCCGTAGAGAACCTGTAGAGGTTACGGCAAGAACTGTCTGATCAGATGGTCAGCCAGATATGGCAATTACACCACGTGGAGAGTCGAGATAGCACAATCATGCCCGATGGAGGAGCCAGACAGCAAGGGTGAACCATGTCTGGGAAGACCCAGACACAGCAGTGCAGAACCGCGTTCCGTAGAGAGGACCCGTATACAACATAAACCGCGTTCGATGGAAGATATTGCGAGCATATAAGGAATCATGTCTGATGTGTATAGCCGTAGAGTATATGGGCTAGAGAATGCACCAGTGGGAGATTTTATATAAAGTGGAAGATAACCCATAGGAGGACCCAGGAGATATATGAATCACACTGATGCTGTAGATGACAGAGATATATAAGGAATCATACCTGACTGCAGAGTGAGCCAGAGATATGCCTAAGGAATTGTTACCTAATGTAGAGGACCCAGGAGAGGCAATAATCATTCATAGCAGATGACCCGTGAGATATAAGGAACTGCGTCTAATGTGTGTAGTGCCGGAGATACAGAATTGTCTGAGCTGCACAGATACTTATGAGATGTCAGAATCTACGCCCAGGCGGGAGGACCCAGGAGATATATGAAGCATGTTCAGAGAGGACCCATGAGACATGGTTATCCATGCTCCATTTTGGGAGGAGTCCGTGAGATATAGATAACCATACCCAGAAATAAATAGATAACCATGGGAGCAGAGCAGAACCCACATCATGAGGGACCAAAAATTTATGAACACATAGGAAAAGATAGAAGGAAAGAAAGAAAGATGCAGAGTTGTAAGTCATAGATACTGAGAGAAGTGCAGAAGAAGGAATCGCTGCCCAACGGGGAGCATCCACAGACAGATGCCACTGCAGAGCTAACCAGATATATAAGAAATCATGTCTGATGCAGAGTTTACCCAGAGATAGTATATGAATCATACTGCAGAGGACCCAGATAGGCAGAACGGCACAAGTCCAGGGATGGTTTACACGCGCTAACCGCCGTCCATTTATGGTCATAAGATTAGAGAACCTGTCGCAGATATCCGAGATGCGAGAGAACCGTCCGATGCGGAGACCAGATACGTAGCTTAATCAGCGCCCAATGAGGTATCGCATATTATATAAGAACCAGTCTGATAGTAGATAATCTTATAGAGAGATATAGATCCCGTCCGATTTAGACATCCAGAGAGAAGAGAAGAAAGCTGTATCATAGAGATAACCCATGAGAGGAGATAAACTGTCGAGACAGCAAGGATGACCCAGAAGATATAGATATTAAATCATGTCTAATGGGGTAGAGGACCCAGGAGAGCCAGGAGGCGCAGAACTGCGGTCTGTAGAGGTATCCAGGAGAGAGCACATAACCACACTTATCTGTAGAGGAACCAGAGGTAGATAACATGCCAATTTTGTGGAGAACCAGGCATACAGAACAATCAGCAAGCCTGATGTGGAGACCCAGGAGATATGAGTAGAATCATGCTGAGGACCCAGATAGGCAAAGGAATCAAGGCCCACGTGAGTGACCCAGAGAGAAGGGGCAGCTGGCTGTTCGTGGAGTGCATTCCAGGGGAGAGAGCAGGCAGAATCATGTCTGATGTGAGGACCCAGGAGAGCAGCGGTGAATCACAAATTATTTAGAGAATCTGCACAGCAAGAATCATGAGAATGTAGAGGACCTAGGAGGAGAGAAGGGACAACCCATGTCTCATAGAGGGCCAGATAGAAAGAGAATCATGTCAATGTGAGAACTAGACAGCAAGAAGCAATGCCCGTGAGAGGACTCAGAGTATAGTAAGAATCACCCATACAACCGAGGTAACCGTCTGTAGATAACCAGCAGATTACATAACTGCGTCTGACGCAGAGTACCGGTGGCACATATATGAATCATCTGATGTGAGCTGCCCGTAGATATGGAGAACTGCGTTCAGTCGAGACCCAGGAGATAAGTGAATCATGTCTGATGGGACGAGGACCCAGAGATATTTAAGGAATCAGCGCCTGTTTTTGAGTACGAGGACATGCAAGAGAACTGCGTCTGATGTGGAGACGGACCCAGGAGATATATAAGTGGAATCATGTCTGATGGGAAGAGGACTCAGGGAGAGAGCATGGAACACAGTCACAGACACCCAGGAGATTAAGAATGTTGTTCGAGGCAAGAAGGACCTGTAAGATATATAGGAATTGCTGCCTTACTGTGGTATGGTCTGTAGAGATATGGTAAGAATGTCCACAGAGACCCAGCAGAGAGAGTGAAATCATGTTCATGTAGAGGACCCAGACATTACTGACATACGCTCATGTCCGCGATAACCCAAGAGTATTATAATGAACCAGCTTTTGATGTAGAGGACTCAGAGATGGCTAACAAGGGCTACATATCTGTGAGGGACTAGGAGATATATATGAAACCATAACATCATGGGGAGGAGTTGGGAGATAAGGCATGAACCAACGATGTGAGATCGCTGGGAGAGAGAATAATCATACCAATGGGAGATAACTGAGATGATGAAGCCAACTCAGTCTGATGTGAGTAGATCACAGGAGATGGCATATGAATCACTGTCCAATGAGAACCCAGGAGATAGGATGATAAGGTAACATGTCCTACAGAGATGTTATATGTTATGTCAATCATGTCTACTTAGAGCGACCCAGGAGATATATAAGGAATCATGTCTAATGTGGATCATGAGAGACACATATATAACATGTCTATAGGAGCATTCCAGAGATGGGTAAAGGAATCGGCGTCTGTGTAGAGAACCCAGGAGATTGATGAAAGCACAACTGCGTCTGATGGGAGCTTATCAGACTGACAATGAACGCGTCTACGTAAGAGATATCTTCATGAACACAGGCGTAATCCCTGATGTACGAGAGCTAGGATGGTGGTATAATCATGTCTGTAGAGGACCCAGGATAGGCATAGAATCGCTGCCAAGCAGTGATGGACCTGGTGGGGTGAACCGGCGTTCGATGGTATATCGGGAGAGGAGGCGAATCAGGTCTGATAGAGAGCCAGGCACAAGAGGAAAACCATGTCCGCAGGACATTCGTAAGATTAATAGCTAGCCGTCCAGCAGAGAACCACGACAAGAACCATGTCTGACGAGGATTGAGATATAGGCAAACGTCTGATGAGACGAAGAACACGGCAGAAAAATCATGTCCATGTGGGAGCACACCTGCACATATAATGAAATGAATCATGTCTGACTGTAGAGGACCCAGAGATACATAGCGAATCATGCCTGACGTATGGAGACTTGAGATAAAGACAAAGAATTGGCAAGCCTGATGCCAGAGGAATCATATATGTAACACTGATGTAGAGGACCAGAGATATATAGAAGCATGTCTGTAGAGGACCCAGGAGATATATAAGTGGGAATCGGTAACCGATGCACAGAGACCGGTAGAGAGCATGAATCGCAATGAATGTGAGTTATCCAGAGATAGATGAACCAACCGTAGAGAGTACATCCACAGATAGACAAGAACCGCGCGTTTCACTGGTGAGACCTGGTGGAGATATAAGTGGAAGCATGTCTGTAGGAAGATAACCAGGCATAAGGGCAAACCCGCCCGACGTGAGAACCAGAGAGAGCTGACGGTTTATCAGCCTGCAGAGACTCCAGTGGAGACAGCAGTATGAACCATGCCTGATGCAGGTTTGTAGTACGGTGCTGAACCGCGTCTGAACGTTGAGGAGCCATGAGGCGGGCGTAGCGAATCATGTTCCGAGCTGGTATGACCCATGATGACAGGCGCAGAACCGCTCGATGCGCAGAAAGAACCAGAAGATATCAGAATCACGGCGTCTAATGTAGAGGAGCCAGGAGATATATATGAATCGCACCGATGTGTGAGGACCCAGGAGATATATAAGGAATCATGTCTGATGTGTAGAGGACCAGGCATATATAAAGCATGGTTCAGAGGACCAGGACATATAAAGAACTACAGCCCACGTGCAGAAAGAACCAGAGACATACAAGAATCATGCTCCAATGTGTGAGGACCAGAGCACAGCATAAGAACCCATGTCCTCCATGGGAGACCCGTGAGTATAAGAAGAACTGCACAATGTGAGGCACCATAGAGGTGAGCACAGTTATTGTCCAAAGAGACCCAGGGAGAAGAGGTGGTGAATCATGCTCGACGTGGGAGAACATAGAGAGAGATGAATTGCTCGTGGCACCTGGTGAGATATGGGTAACCATGTCACGTGTAGAGGACTCAGAGAGGCAAAGACATGAAGATATCGTAAATATGATCTAGAGAGGTAGGTGGTAAGAACCGCGTCCTGACAGAGAACAGATATATAAGAAAACCGTCGACTGGGAGGACCAGGAGCGAGACACTGAAGAACGCGCCCAACGTGGAGGACCTGTGATATATAACCATAATGGATGTGTAAGAAGAGACATGGAGATATGGCAAGAATTGTCTGTCGTGTGGAGAACCAGAAGATGATGTAGTAAATAGCGCACCTGGGAGAGGTCCAGAGAGGTGGAAGAACTGTTGCCTGAGCTGATAACTATGAGAAGAGCAGAACCCAACCATGGGATGACCCAGGAGATATAA
>NW_027038474.1:0-15000 GCF_034236695.1 Oncorhynchus nerka
GGTGACATCCCCAGGTGGTAAATGAGTTAATAGACCAATAAGAAGGAGAGTTCCAAACCTCTGGTGACATCCCCAGGTGGTACGTAGGTTAATAGACCAATAAGAAGAGGCTCCAAACCTCTGGTGACATCCCCAGGTGGTAAATAGGTTAATAGACCAATAAGAGAGCTCCAAACCTCTGGTGACATCCCCAAGTGGTAAATGAGTTAATAGACCAATAAGAAGAGAGCTCCAAACCTCTGGTGACATCCCCAGGTGGTAAATGAGTTAATAGACCAATAAGAAGAGAGTTCAAACCTCTGGTGACATCCCCAGGTGGTAAATGAGTTAATAGACCAATAAGCCAAACCTCTGATGACATCCCCAGGTGGTAAAATGAGTTAATAGACCAATAAGAAAAGAGTTCCAAACCTCTGGTGACATCCCCAGGTGGGTAAAATGAGTTAATAGACCAATAAGAAAGAGAGTTCCAAACCTCTGGGTGACATCCCCAGGTGGTAAATGAGTTAATAGACCAATAAGAAGAGAGCTCCAAACCTCTGGTGACATCCCCAGGTGGTAAATGAGTTAATAGACCAATAAGAGAGTTCAAACCTCTGGTGACATCCCCAGGTGTTAAATGAGTTAATAGACCAATCCAAACCTCTGGTGACATCCCCAGGTTAATAGACCAATAAGTCCAAATGAGTATCCCCAGGTGGTAAATGAGGACCAATAAGAAAGAGCTCCAAACCTCTGGTGACATCCCCAGGTGGTAAAGGAGTTAATAGACCAATAAAAAGAGAGCTCAAACCTCTGGTGACATCCCCAGGTGGTAAATGAGTTAATAGACCAATAAGAAAGAGAGCTCCAAACCTCTGTGAACATCCCCAGGTGGTAAATGGAGTTAATAGACCAATAAGAAGGAGAGCTCCAAACCTCTGGGTGACATCCCAGGTGGTAAATGAGTTAATAGACCAATAAGAAAGAGAGCTCCAAACCTCTGGTGACATCCCCAACCTCTGGTGACATCCCCAGGTGGTAAATGAGTTAATAGACCAATAAGAGAGTTCCAAACCTCTGGGTGACATCCCCAGGTGGTAAATGAGTTAATAGAAGAGAGCTCCAAACCTCTGGTGACATCCCAGGTGGTAGAGTTAATAGACCAATTCCAAACCTCTGGTGACATCCCCAGGTGGTAAATGAGTTAATAGACCAATAAGAGAGCTCCAAACCTCTGGTGACATCCCAGTGGTAAATGAGTTAATAGACCAATAAAAGAGTTCCAAACCTCTGGTGACATCCCCAGGTGGTAAATGAGTTAATAGACCAATAAGAGAGCTCCAAACCTCTGGGACATCCCCAGGTGTAAATGAGTTAATAGACCAATAAGAAAAACCTCTGAGAGCTCCAAACCTCTGGTGACATCCCCAGGTGGTAAATGAGTTAATAGACCAATGAGAAGGAGAGTTCCAAACTCTGGTGACATCCCCAGGTGGTAAATGAGTTAATAGACCATCCCCAGGTGGTAAATGAGTTAATAGACCAATAAGAAAGAAATGCCAATAAGAGAGTTCCAAACCTCTGGTGACATCCCCAGGTGGTAAATGAGTTAATAGACCAATAAGAGAGTTCAATAGACCAAAATGAAATAGACCAATAAGAGCTCCAAACCTCTGGTGACATCCCCAGGTGGTAAAATGAGTTAATAGACCAATAAGAGAGCTCCAAACCTCTGGTGACATCCCCAGGTGGTAAATGAGTTAATAGACCAGCCAGAAGAGCTCCAAACCTCTGGTGACATCCCCAGAGGTAAATGAGTTAATAGACCAAACCTCAAACCTCTGGTGACATCCCCAGGTGGTAAATGAGTTAATAGACCAATGAGAAGGAGAGTTCAAACCTCTAGTAACATCCCAAAATGAGTTAATAGACATAAGAGAGTTCCAAACCTCTGGTGACATCCCCAGGTGGTAAATGAGTTAATAGACCAATAAGAAAGAGAGGTGACATCCAGGTGGTAAATGAGTTAATAGACCTCTCTCCAAACCTCTGGTGACATCCCCAGGTGGTAAATGAGTTAATAGACCAATAAGAAAGAGCTCCAAACCTCTGGTGACATCCCAAATGGTAAAGACCAATAAAAGAGTTAATAGACCAATAATGAACCAATAAGAGAGCTCCAAACCTCTGGTGACATCCCCAGGTGGTAAATGAGTTAATAGACCAATAAGAAAGAAAGTCTCCAAACCTCCAAACCTCTGGTGACATCCCCAGGTGGTAAATGAGTTAATAGACCAATAAGAGAGTTCCAAACCTCTGGGTGACATCCCCAGGTGGTAAATGAGTTAATAGACCAATAAGAGCTCCAAACCTCTGGTGAGGTGGTAAATGAGTTAATAGACCAATAAGAGAGCCAAACCTCTGGTGACATCCCCAGGTGGTAAATGAGTTAATAGACCAATAAGAAAGAGAGCTCCAAACCTCTGGTGACATCCCCAGGTGGTAAATGAGTTAATAGACCAATAAGAGAGCTCCAAACCTCTGGTGACATCCCCAGGTGGTAAATGAGTTAATAGACCAATAAGAGAGTTCCAAACCTCTGGTGACATCCCCAGGTGGTAAATGAGTTAATAGACCAATAAGAAAGAGAGCTCCAAACCTCTGGTGACATCCCCAGGTGGTAAATGAGTTAATAGACCAATAAGAGAGCTCCAAACCTCTGGTGACATCCCCAGGTGGTAAATGAGTTAATAGACCAATAAGAGAGTTCCAAACCTCTGGTGACATCCCAGTGGTAAATGAGTTAATAGACCAATAAGAGTTCAAACCTCTGGTGACATCCCCAGGTGGTAAATGAGTTAATAGACCAATAAGAGAGTTAATCTGGACCAATAAGAACCAATAAGAGAGCTCCAAACCTCTGGTCCCCAGGTGGTAAAGCTTTAATAGACCAATCCCAAACCTCTGGTGAGGTGGTAAATGAGTTAATAGACCAATGGCTCAAACCTCTGGTGAGAGTTCCAAACTCCAAACCTCTGGTGACATCCCCAGGTGGTAAATGAGTTAATAGACCAATGAAGAAGTTCAAACCTCTGGTGACATCCCCAGGTGGTAAATGAGTTAATAGACCAATAAGAAGGAGGTTCAAACCTCTGGTGACATCCCCCAGGTGGTAAATGAGTTAATAGACCAATGAGAGTTCCAAACCTCTGGTGACATCCCCAGGTGGTAAATGAGTTAATAGACCAATAAGAGAGTTCCAAACCTCTGGTGACATCCCCAGGTGGTAAATGAGTTAATAGACCAATAAGAGAGTTCCAAACCTCTGGTGACATCCCCAGGTGGTAAACGAATTAATAGACCAATAAGAAAGAGAGCTCCAAACCTCTGGTGACATCCCCAGGCAGTAAATGAGTTAATAGACCAATAAGAGAGCTCCAAACCTCTGGTTACATCCCCAGGTGGTAAATGAGTTAATAGACCAATAAGAGAGCTCCAAACCTCTGGTGACATCCCCAGGCGGTAAATGAGTTAATAGACCAATAAGAGAGCTCCAAACCTCTGGTGACATCCCCAGGTGGTAAATGAGTTAATAGACCAATAAGAGAGCTCCAAACCTCTGGTGACATCCCCAGGCAGTAAATGAGTTAATAGACCAATAAGAAAGAGAGTTCCAAACCTCTATGCCAATAACAGCTAGTTTCAGACCACTCCCAGACAGTCCTAGTCAAATTCTTGCTTGAAAAATGGCTCTTTGCTAAGAAGCTATTTTTGTTAGTTTTTGACCGTTTTATTAGGTAGTTAATTGTAGTTCATTGTTACCACTGCAGTGAAATGATATTGAAATAAAGACATTGCAGTAGACCTTTCAATTGAAAACGTATTCTCTATAACAGTGTGCACGCAGACGAGGACATATCAACAATGTCTGACATGTCCTGAGCCTGACAGAGTTAAACAAGCAGAACTTTAGTCAATCTACTCATCCAGACAGATGGATGAACCAACACATTTCCCCTACTTCATCCATGGTTGATCTCTATGATTTTAACAAGCATGGGGCATGGGGCTCCTTGTCGGTTGTCACATTTTGAATCTGTCATAAGTCCTTCCTTGAACCTAATCCTTTTATTCCAATAATGATGTCCTAGAAATGTCCCTATAGAATTTAGAGGGAAAGTAACGTAATGTAAGGTGCCAGAGAATTTCAGAGATTTTTTTTTTGGAAAGGTAGAGTATGGTGTCAACAAATTGCAAGTTGGTAGACGGCCAAGCCATTCACATTCCATTGAAATGAATATCTGGGCGAAGATTTCCAATGGTTTCCTGTCACACACAATAAGGTGTGGACTGAGACACAGAGCTCGGCAGGAAATAGCAAGACTGAATAAGAGCAGGGCTACCTATGGAGTTTCAGTGGCTTTACATAGCATTTTATATAGAAATAGAAAGCCAAAATACTTCCTGAATGCTCTGTGTGTGGTGTTGTGTTGACCATGGGGACTTGGGAATCTGTGTCTGTTTTTCCTCAGAGGGTGGATCACAGCTGCATTCTTTTAATTCTTTCACTTTGGACAGGTATTTTGACATTTTAAAAGAGAATATGCAAGTTCTTCTAAAGTGGGTTGTGTCCCTAAACAATCAATCTTACGGTTGCCTCAGTGTTGTAAAAGGAACGGTTTTAACCTTGAATGTGACATTGGAGTTTGTCACCCTAATTAAAACAACAGAAACGACATGTGAGGTCATCATCACATGATACTATAAAAAGACAACGTCCCGATGCTTCCTATCCTTCTACAATGCATCCCACAAGTATTATATTACTGGGGTCAAGTTCTCCTCTATCAACTCTATGTGTCCCTTCAGCCCTCACCTCTCCAGGTTCCGCCTCAGAACCTGGAACTCGAAGAGCGTTCTAGAACTCTGGAACTCACTCAGTCAGTTCTATGATGTAACTCTCTCCCAGGCAGGCCGTGTGATTCCAACTGGGGGAAACAGTCTCAGCGTCCCAAATGGCACCCAGTTCACTATGTAGTGCACTATTTGTAACCAGAGCCCTATGAAAAAGTGATGTACTATAGGGAATAGGATGCCAGCGTCTGATCCTGTGAGAGCTTTGTTAGCTGAGACCATTATGGCAGATCTCAAGAGAACGCCACTGTTCATCTCTCATTTTAACAGATGAGTCGTTTCATGTCATTTCGGTAATTCATGACACCATCATCTCAGATTGTTCTGAAATTGTTTCTGTAGTTAGAAAAAGGTTGCCATTCCTGAAGCATTGATTTGTTTATGTATCTTAGAGAAATTAAGCTGTTGATTGCACCAAATTGGCCATTTTAATTTATAGGATTCATATAATATTCAATAAATATAGCAAGTAAACATCCGATTTGAGACAGACTTTTCCTACCAATGAGTAAGACATGAGGAATCAACTTTTTTTGTCAAAAGCTTTCCACGTACCCCCATACCAATCACACCCCAACAACCAGTAAACAATATCAGTTATCTATGTTTGACAAGTAGTATGGGGCGGTGGCTTGGAGTATTGCTTCTCCATACTATATAATGTATTCCCTGTGAATCTAGTGATGTTTGTTTCCCCCTGTTGAAAGAAATTAGTAATTGAAGTTGCTTGCATTATTTACCATAAAGTAGTGTGAAAGTACCAGGTTTTGACCACTAGATGCCGCTATATTTTCAGGGTAACTTCCCCAAAACTGAGTTTGACGCAAACATCAATTAAATTTAGTTCAACTGACTGTCTAATAGACTGACGTTAAACAATGTGAACCATATATAATAGGACCCTTGACTTTCACAAACAGCCAATTATCACCCACAAACAATCCTAGGAGACCAATTAGCATTAGCACCAATTACTTGATGAATGTAATACATTACGTACACATCATATTGAAGGTAATTTGCTGGGAGTTGATAATGATAATTAAACTGCCGTCAGACAACAGAGTGATGTCACTAATGCAACGATACTATAACACAGATCACTGCAGGTGACACAGATAGTGGTAGGGAGTGGAGATATGATTGGGATAAAGTCATGTTGAGCTTGCACTCTCACATCAAATCAAATCAAATCCAATTTTATTTGTCACATACACATGGTTAGCAGATGTTAATGCGAGTGTAGCGAAATGCTTGTGCTTCTAGTTCCCGACAATTAATTGCACTATAACGGTGACAAACGGTGCTCATTGAAACTGTTAGGTCTACAGAAAGCTGTCCCAACAGCAGAGTCCCAACACCATACCACTGCTACACCTGGCTATCAGCAGAGTCCCAACAACACCTACCACTGCTACACCTGTCTATCAGCAGAGTCCCAACACCTTACCACTGCTACACCTGGCTATCAGCAGAGTCCCAACACCTTACCACTGCTACACCTGTCTATAAGCAGAGACCAAACACCTTACCACTGCTACACCTGTCTATCAGCAGAGTCCCAACATCTTACCACTGCTACACCTGGCTATCAGCAGAGTCCCAACACCTTACCACTGCTACACCTGTCTATCAGCAGAGTCCCAACACCTTACCACTGCTACACCTGGCTATCAGCAGAGTCCCATCACCTTACCACTGCTACACCTGTCTATAAGCAGAGTCCCAACACCTTACCACTGCTACACCTGGCTATCAGCAGAGTCCCATCACCTTACCACTGCTACACCTGTCTATCAGCAGAGTCCCAACACCTTACCACTGCTACACCTGTCTATAAGCAGAGTCCCAACATCTTACCACTGCTACACCTGGCTATCAGCAGAGTCCCAACACCTTACCACTGGATATCTAACACCTGGCTATCAGCAGAGTCCCAACACCTTACCACTGCTACACCTGGCTATCAGCAGAGTCCCAACACCTTACCACTGCTACACAGCAGAGTCCCAACACCTTACCACTGCTACACCTGGCTATCAGCAGAGTCCCAACACCTTACCACTGCTACCCTGGCAGCAGAGTCCCAACACCTTACCACTGCTACACCTGTCTATCAGCAGAGTCCCAACACCTTACCACACCTGGATATCAGCAGAGTCCCAACACCTTACCACTGCTACACCTGGCTATCAGCAGAGTCCCAACACCTTACACTGCTACACCTGGCTATCAGCAGAGTCCCAACACCTTACCACTGCTACACCTGGCTATCAGCAGAGTCCCAACACCTTACCACTGCTACACCTGTCTATCAGCACCTGTCCCAACATCTTACCACTGCTACACCTGGCTATCAGCAGAGTCCCAACACCACTGCTACCACTGCTACACCTGGCTAACACCAGCTACACCTGTCTATCAGCAGAGTCCCAACACCTTACCACTGCTACACCTGTCTATCAGCAGAGTCCCAACACCTTACCACTGCTACACCTGGCTATCAGCAGAGTCCCAACACCTTACCACTGCTAACCTGTCTATAAGCAGAGTCCCAACACCTTACCACTGCTACACCTGGCTATCAGCAGAGTCCCAACACCTTACCACTGCTACACCTGTCTATCAGCAGAGTCCCAACACCTACACCTGTCTACCACTGCCACTGCTACACCTGTCTATAAGCAGAGTCCCAACATCTTACCACTGCTACACCTGGCTATCAGCAGAGTCCCAACACCTTACCACTGCTACACCTGGCTATCAGCAGAGTCCCAACACCTTACCACTGCTACACCTGGCTATCAGCAGAGTCCCAACACCTTACCACTGCTACACCTGGCTATCAGCAGAGTCCCAACACCTTACCACTGCTGGCTATCAGCCTGTACACCTGTCTATCAGCAGAGTCCCAACACCTTACCACTGCTACACCTGGCTATAAGCAGAGTCCCAACACCTTACCACACCTGGATATCAGCAGAGTCCCAACACCTTACCACTGCTACACCTGGCTATCAGCAGAGTCCCAACACCTTACCACTGCTACACCTGTCTATCAGCAGAGTCCCAACACCTTACCACTGCTACACCTGGCTATCAGCAGAGTCCCAACACCTTACCACTGCTACACCTGTCTATCAGCAGAGTCCCAACACCTTACCACTGCTACACCTGTCTATAAGCAGAGACCAAACACCTTACCACTGCTACACCTGGATATCAGCAGAGTCCCAACACCTTACCACTTTGGCCACAGCACTTACCACTGCTACACCTGGCTATCAGCAGAGTCCCAACACCTTACCACTGCTACACCTGTCTCCCAACACCTCAGCAGAGTCCCAACACCTTACCACTGCTACACCTGGCTATCAGCAGAGTCCCATCACCTTACCACTGCTACACCTGTCTATCAGCAGAGTCCCAACATCTTACCACTGCTACACCTGGCTATCAGCAGAGTCCCAACACCTTACCACTGCTACACCTGTCTATCAGCAGAGTCCCAACACCTTACCACTGCTACACCTGGCTATCAGCAGAGTCCCATCACCTTACCACTGCTACACCTGGCTATCAGCAGAGTCCCATCACCTTACCACTGCTACACCTGTCTATCAGCAGAGTCCCAACACCTTACCACTGCTACACCTGTCTATAAGCAGAGTCCCAACATCTTACCACTGCTACACCTGGCTATCAGCAGAGTCCCAACACCTTACCACTGCTACACCTGGCTATCAGCAGAGTCCCAACACCTTACCACTGCTACACCTGGCTATCAGCAGAGTCCCAACACCTTACCACTGCTACACCTGGCTATCAGCAGAGTCCCAACACCTTACCACTGCTACACCTGTCTATCAGCAGAGTCCCAACACCTACCACTGCTACACCTGGCTATCAGCAGAGTCCCAACACCTTACCACACCTGGATATCAGCAGAGTCCCAACACCTTACCACTGCTACACCTGGCTATCAGCAGAGTCCCAACACCTTACCACTGCTACACCTGGCTATCAGCAGAGTCCCAACACCTTACCACTGCTACACCTGGCTATCAGCAGAGTCCCAACACCTTACCACTGCTACACCTGGCTATCAGCAGAGTCCCAACACCTTACCACTGCTACACCTGTCTATCACTGCAGAGTCCCAACACCTTACCACTGCTACACCTGGCTATCAGCAGAGTCCCAACACCTTACCACTGCTACACCTGGCTATCAGCAGAGTCCCAAGACCTTACCACTGCTACACCTGGCTATCAGCAGAGTCCCAACACCTTACCACTGCTACACCTGGCTATCAGCAGAGTCCCAACACCTTACCACTGCTACACCTGGCTATCAGCAGAGTCCCAACACCTTACCACTGCTACACCTGGCTATCAGCAGAGTCCCAACACCTTACCACTGCTACACCTGGCTATCAGCAGAGTCTTGTCTGGCAGCAAACAGTTCATTCAGCCTCATTTACTGCCTTTTCAAAAAAAACATAGCTGATATGTGACTTGCTTAAACAAATATGGTTTCTACTGACAATTGAGATGTACAAACTATGGCATAAGGGGACGACAAGCGGATAAGAGACAATCTGTATATTCTATTAAGACATTAATATGCGGCGACGACAGATGTAGTCAATATAACTATTTGTTCAGCACTTTTGAAATGTACAGCGACAGAATTCAGAACATGGGCCGTTCTTACAGTGTATTACTCAGTATCAGCTATCAGTAGCTATCAGTAGCACTGTCAAAGCTGTACAAAAAAAGATTGAAAACAAGCACACACCGGCCACAAACGATGTGTTTACAATACCGCATTGGTATGTACCAGTACTGTAGGCTCAGTCATGTGCCAAATGCTCAGTCAAAGAAATATGTTATTTTATAAAAATGTAATTCCATGTTTACTTTGTCTTCTTTGGCAACCGTGGTATAAGCGCAATAAACAGGTCCTCCTCACTCTGTACACTGTACAAATGATTAGGGTGAGGCACATGGGCTACTAACAGCTTACTACACAACATACACTTAGTATTACTTTCTTAGCTACAGTATACATATCTCTCTGGCATCCTACATCATTTATTGCTTCTTTAAACAATTAGCACAACAGTTTTCAGCTGTGCTAACATAATTGCAAAAGTGCCAATGACGGCCTAGGAACAGTGGGTTAACTGCCTGTTCAGGGGCAGAACGACAGATTTGTACCTTGTCAGCTCGGGGGTTTGAACTTGTAACCTTCCGGTTACTAGTCCAACGCTCTAACCACTAGGCCACCCTGCCGCCCAATATATAGCATATGATTGTGCCGACCGTTTTAATAATCCTATTTTACTAGCCTGTTTTTTTTTGTTTTTATCTGGCCCAGCTCGCTAATGAAAAGCATTTCACCTCATATGCTCTTTGAGAAATATAATTGTCACTCAGAGGGGAATCCCTGTTGAAAATCACTAGTGATCATTTATTAGAATTCTGAAGTAATCCCTGACACAATTTTGGAATAGTGAAGTGAGAAGGGCCAAGCCAGGGCCCTTTCGGTTTCAATCTGAACTTGACCACTGACTGGATTGTTTTCCTCATCATTGTGTCTCTTCCTTTTTGGACAGCTCTCACCCCCACACTACGCTGTACAGGAAACTGCCTCATTAGTCCTAAAACCCAAACTTCAATTGGAAGTTCCAGACAATTCACAATGTTGATGCCAGGCCAAAAATGGTGTTCTATTCTCTCTGTGACATGTCCTAAATGACACCCTATTCCCTACATAGTGCACTACTTTTGACCAGAGCCCTATGTAGCAGTGCACAATATTGAGAATATGGCGCCATTTTGGCAGCAAACCAGGTTTGTTCTCCCTGCACAGTTGTGGCCTCAATCAGTCAGCACATCTCTTTTATCTGGTTGGAGCAGACAGGCAGCTCAGGGACAGGGACACACTCCTCTATTGGTGACTATTGTTTAAGTGTTTCTCTCTCTATTTCTCTCTCACCCCCCACTTTGCCTCACTCAGTACATTCAGTGGATCTAATGTATTCTAACATACAGCTAATGTAGCCTACTACAGAGTCATACAGCTAATGTAGCCTACTACAGAGTCATACAGCTAATGTAGCCTACTACCGAGCGATTATAGCCTACTACTGAGTCATACAGCTAATGTAGCCTACTACCAAGTCATACAGCTAATGTAGCCTACTGCCGAGTCATATAGCTAATGTAGCCTACTACCGAGTCATATAGCTAATGTAGCCTACTACCGAGCTAATGTAGCCTACTACCGAGTCATACAGCTAATGTAGCCTACTACCAAGTCATACAGCTAATGTAGCCTAGTACCAAGTCATACAGCTAATGTAGCCTACTACCAAGTCATACAGCTAATGTAGCCTACTACCAAGTCATACATTATCTTCACAGAATGTACAGGGTTGTTTGTTAGTTAATTAAAAATAACTGATTCAGCCCACAGCTTTAGTGACAGTCACATGTTAGCGATAGCATGTTAGCGATAGCATGGTATGCTATGCATCACGTCTGTAACTACATCCACCAGTTAGCAAAGACGTAAGCACTAAAGCACATCTCCTTAGGGTCTGTGGATATGTACACATCTTACTACATAAGGTAGAAACTCATTTGGGTGTCATTGGGGTGGCAATAGGGCGTCAATAGTGTGTCGTTTGGGTGTCATTAGTGTGTAAATAGTATGTGATTTGGGTGTCATTCGGGTGTAAATAGGGTGTCATGTGGGTGTCATTAGGGTGGCAATAGGGCGTCAATAGTGTGTCGTTTGGGTGTCATTCGGGTGTCATTAGGGTGTCAATAGGGTGCCATTTGGGTGCCCTTAGGGTGTCAATTGAGATGCATATAATAGTGAACTATCTAGGAAATAGGGTGTCAGTAGAGACAAATAGAATATAATTAAAGTCTTTAAATTACCAACTATTCAGCTTCTCAGTAGTCGCCTCTTAGAGAGAGCAGCAATAGTTATAGTCTCATCCCTGACCCTCTGATCCTCGGACAACAATGCTAAACATAGACTAAATCACGATTGTTATGCCATCACACTCTACTGACGCACTTCCCACCTTTAACTGTCTCCGAGCAGTGCCAGGGATAGATTTGTGTTTCCTGATTTTGTTTGGAGTTTCACTTCTGCCAACCAATCAGAGGAGTCGTACAGGAAGTGGAGACAACAGGAAGTGAAGAAAGGCCCAGGCAGACAGGGTAAGGTGAACGGAGGGTTCATGCAGTTGTAGGTTTGATACTAGCAGTAAGACTAAAAGAGAAGTAGAAGCCAGCAGTCACGCGTATTCCTCTATTGTTGTATTTATTATTTGATCTATTCAACATATTCACTCATATCTCCTCTGTGACATAGCTGATGTTCTATTCACTCGTATCTCCTCTGTGACATAGCTGATGTTCTATTCACTCATATCTCCTCTGTGACATAGCTGATGTTCTATTCACTCATATCTCCTCTGTGACATAGCTGATGTTCTATTCACTCATATCTCCTCTGTGACATAGCTGATGTTCTATTCACTCATATCTCCTCTGTGACATAGCTGATGTTCTATTCACTCGTATCTCCTCTGTGACATAGCTGATGTTCTATTCACTCATATCTCCTCTGTGACATAGCTGATGTTCTATTCACTCATATCTCCTCTGTGACATAGCTGATGTTCTATTCACTCATATCTCCTCTGTGACATAGCTGATGTTCTATTCACTCATATCTCCTCTGTGACATAGCTGATGTTCTATTCACTCGTATCTCCTCTGTGACATAGCTGATGTTCTATTCACTCGTATTTCCTCTGTGACATAGCTGATGTTCTATTCACTCATATCTCCTCTGTGACATAGCTGATGTTCTATTCACTCATATCTCCTCTGTGACATAGCTGATGTTCTATTCACTCATATCTCCTCTGTGACATAGCTGATGTTCTATTCACTCATATCTCCTCTGTGACATAGCTGATGTTCTATTCACTCATATCTCCTCTGTGACATAGCTGATGTTCTATTCACTCATATCTCCTCTGTGACATAGCTGATGTTCTATTCACTCATATCTCCTCTGTGACATAGCTGATGTTCTATTCACTCATATCTCCTCTGACATAGCTGATGTTCTATTCACTCATATCTCCTCTGTGACATAGCTGATGTTCTATTCACTCATATCTCCTCTGTGACATAGCTGATGTTCTATTCACTCATATCTCCTCTGTGACATAGCTGATGTTCTATTCACTCATATCTCCTCTGTGACATAGCTGATGTTCTATTCACTCGTATTTCCTCTGTGACATAGCTGATGTTCTATTCACTCATATCTCCTCTGTGACATAGCTGATGTTCTATTCACTCATATCTCCTCTGTGACATAGCTGATGTTCTATTCACTCATATCTCCTCTGTGACATAGCTGATGTTCTATTCACTCATATCTCCTCTGTGACATAGCTGATGTTCTATTCATTCATATCTCCTCTGTGACATAGCTGATGTTCTATTCACTCATATCTCCTCTGTGACATAGCTGATGTTCTATTCACTCATATCTCCTCTGTGACATAGCTGATGTTCTATTCACTCATATCTCCTCTGTGACATAGCTGATGTTCTATTCACTCATATCTCCTCTGTGACATAGCTGATGTTCTATTCACTCATATCTCCTCTGTGACATAGCTGATGTACCCCCCCCCCCCAAACAATGAAAGAGCTTTGAGAAGTTGGAAAAGTGCTATATAAATCCAATAATGTCATTAACCTGCTGTTTTCGACTCTCTCTACCGCACCTGCTGTCTCTAACTATGAATGCTTGGCTATGAAAAGCCAACTGACATTTACTCCTGAGGTGCTGACCTGTTGGACCCTCTACAAACACTGTGATTATTATTTGACCATGCAGGTAATTTATGAACATTTGAACATCTTGGCCATGTTCTGTTATAATCTCCACCCGGCAAAGCCAGAAGAGGACTGGCCACCCCTCATAACCTGATTTCTTTCTAGGTTTCTTCCTATGTTTCTGCCTTTGTAGGGAGTTTTTCTTAGTCACCGTGCTTCTACATCTGCATTGCTTGCTGTTTGGGGATTTAGGCTGGGTTTCTGTATAGCACTTTGTGACATCTGCTGATGTAAAATGGCCTTTATAAATACATTTGATTCCTTGATTGATTGATTAATGGTATCATGTGAAATTTTGCTCACTTACTTTTCACTGTACATTTTCCACCCACTTGTTTTTAGAATATTCAATTGCTTTTAAATAACTTAAAAATACAGCAAAAGTTTTTTTTTTAACTATCTTTATTCATCTGTACAAAAATCACCATCATCATCATCAGGTTAGGCAGTGGTCTGTTTGTAGTATAGGCAATATAATACTGTATATCACTTCCGACTTTACAATATAAAACTCAGCATTTTGAAGAATAACTATACATGGGGGAGGTCTAACACATTGGGTTGTGATGAGGACAACGGGTTTCACTATTATAAGGCCTTCCATCAGGAAACAGCAGGTTGGCATAGACCCTATGTTTCCCACTATAGATCTTGTGATTAGCAAGTGTTGTACTTGGATGCCATTTCACACACATCATGTTCTCCTATTGAAGAGATTCACGTTGACTATCCAACAGCTCGGTTTAGCTGTGAATACGTCACCAGTCTGAGGGAAGGGATGTAGTCTACCACCTCAGGTCCAGTGGTGTTCTAAATGTTGAACATGATGCCCTTTTAATTCCTCATGTTTATCCTTTTCCCCCCCAAAGGGGCCAAGAGAGAGCTGGCTTTCTCCGAACAGAACAGAACTGTTTTAGATCAGTGTGGTTGTGTGTCCAGAGGTAGCCAGCCGTGCAGCCTCTGGTCTGTTCTCTCTTCGCTCTCCCCGTGGTCTCAGCAGCTCTCTCTCAGTCTCCGTCTCTCCCCATCTCTCTCCGTCTCTCCGCTCACATCTCTGTCAGACAGACACAAACAAACGCACAGTCATTAGCATGCAGCAGTCTGGTACAGATGCCGAGAACAGTTATGATTCATCGGGAACAGCACTTATCTGTATGTG
>NW_027038474.1:20000-31502 GCF_034236695.1 Oncorhynchus nerka
AAAGCTGGAATTGTGTGTCTATGACCTTTAGAAGACAGAAACTGTTCAAGAAGTGAAGTTTCAAGTTGATAGGTGGGGTCTTCTGTTTATAAAGCCTCCATAGACTCTACTCACAACCGGAAAAGACGCTCTCTGCAGCACCCAATCAGGTCACTGCGCGCGGCTTCTGTGGTTACAGTAGTGAGTGGGCGTCTCGAAAGTAACAGTAAAGGGAGAGGAAAAATTAATGAACGGAACAGTCTCAGAAACCCCAAGATAGATGCTTATGCAACTCCCCTGAACGTCACCAGGACCTGGCTTTCGGGGCTTACGCCACAAATATTTTTTTGCGCTGATGCTGCAATGGTGTAAAAATAAATTGTAGTCAACTGAATGCACCACTTAGGTAATGGAACTGTGGTTTTGTGAAACTTCCAAAGCCATCCAACCATTATAACCACTTCTCAGAATGGTGCTGTGTCTAGCAAGGTCACTTAATGATTCATTAGTATTCTACATAACAAACAGAATATAATAGCATGATAATGTCAGGCTACTCTTATACCAAAAACACCATGTCATTTCTTGTAACAATTTAGGATGATTGTGCTGAAATATATATATATATTTTGCTCTAAACATCTGATTCGTTAGGCCTGTTAGTCACCCTTACATCATTCAAGAAGATCAAAATGCCTATTCCCATGAAACTGACTGGGATCAAATGGTTGGCATGCATGCAGCACGGACGTTTCACATGTAAAACGTGAAGAATTATCATTCACGATTGACAGTGATAATGACCTAATTTATAATAAGGTAGGCCTCATTTGGTGTTTTAGGATTTTTAAAAGGAGACAATGTTCCTTTAGCCTCTTACAGTATGTGCAGACATAGACAATCATGCAATTTGGATGTTGTATTGTATGTATATTCTAAAATGATTTTATACAATAGGCGTCATGTCGGTACCAACTTTCATTCAGAAATGATGGCTTAATAGACTACCTGAAACAAACAGCACTACACCACTGGTTATAAGAACTGTAAAGCAGTTGCCATGTGTGGTCAACTGGTAATTCCAGCACCGTTTTGATTGGGACTGCCTTGAGACAAGCATGGAAACTACGATTTTAGTTTTCACTGAATGTCCGTTTGGATATTTGGTTACAATTAGACTGGGAAATGTTAGCTAAATTTAGGTGAGTGCTCATGATCATTAGTCTCGCTATATAAAGCAAGGCAGCTCTTCTCTACACACGACTATAGTCTACTTTATGAGTTTCCCTGATGTTTTCCTGAACCTTCCAATACTTTTCTGATGCATTTCAGTCACTTAGCCTACTGATGCGAATACACCTTTGTACACTTTCCCCGTTAGCTATTCAAGTCATTTGACATGTGATTTTATTGTTTAACAAGGCTACATGGTATACGACGTTTCAATAACAATATAGCTGAAACCACTACTGGTTTCATTGACAGCCTACTGGATTTATTCTCGTAATTGTAGGCTAGGCTACTTGCTGATAGATTATTTGAAGTATTATAGTAACAGTAGGCCTACCTACACAATAACCTCATATGGGGTTACTGATCACAGTCGATTGAATGAATAAGAAGAAGTGTTGATTCATTTATTTGGCCTTGGAACATGGAAGAAAACATAGCGCTGCAGGAAGGGGTGCTGGAAGTGCTATAGATAAAATTAAATACGTTTGTCAAATGAAGTAATTACTCCTGTCTCTAAATGAAATCATGTCAAATACTACACTAGTATAATTTAGCCTCAGAGGATCAATAGTGTATTTAAAATGTAAATGAAATGCTTTAGATTGTGTTTTGTCACATTATGAGCGCACAGGCCTCGTCTACAGTCTGGAATCCCGCAAATAGGCGGTGGTAAATATATAACAGTTGTTTGTTGAGTTGTGGCTGTCAATGAAACAGCAGGCAGTAGCTGGACGATATTTCGCAATATTTCAAAATACAATTGCGGGGAAAAGTATGTTTGAATAGGTGAGTGCCACTGGAAAATTGGTGGATAATTTCCTCCTCATATTGTAGGCATAAAATCAGTGTATCCACTCTTTTCATTGACCGTTCGTTTTATTGATCTCAGTGTGTAAATGTCAGAATAGTTTGACATCTTATAAAAACATATTATTGTAATGTCCCCAGTCATGTAAAATGACGTAGAGTTGCAGAAATGATTTTAGAAAAGGCTATTTTTTTTCTCAGAACACAAACCCCTCAGCCCCTGATTTTCAGGACTGAGCCATGAGAGTTATTCCACTCTGTTGATGGCCCTGTACAACTCACGGCCATATTTTTCCGAGGGGTTTTCAATGGGTCACAGAAATCATCTCGGAAGGAAATGAAAGAACAGAATGATGTGATTTTGCTAAAATATTTTATCTATGATTTCAACCTTTTTGTAATAAATTGTAGGGCTACTGTTGCCTATTATCTATTATAAACAGCCAATCTGTCTATCATATTGCTGTTTTCCCAGGAAAGCATCTTTACTAACATTAGCCCACCTTAAATGCCTAATTATAAAGTTACTTCTTATCATGATTTTTGTAAATTAACCCCCAAGTATTGTCACTGTAAAGGCCCATTATTGTAAAGTCACCTGAAACTATGCTAACCAACCAACAGGGGTCACTCAATAAGTGAGAATGAAACGTTACAATTCATGTCACTGCCAACACAGACCTCTGTCCTACTGACTGATTTACTGGTTGTATGAACAACATAGACACACACTACACATCTGGGGAGGAAAGATTATAGCCCTTTTACAGTCATATTTCTATTTTTAGTTGGCCAATTTTAGAATTGGGGAAGCACTCTGTGACCACAGTGATCACTTGCCATTTGTGGCCACAGTTGACACAGGTGGAATTGGAACTTTGTGGTAGAATAACTTTCCCTAAAACAGACTTCTTTCTCATCATGTATAACAGTATGTATGTTGCCACGGTTACAGAGAAGAACCTTTTGTATGTCATATCTAACATCTCATATTCTGTTGTTCCGTTGTTCCATTCACCAGAACCATTCAGATAATCCTGTTGTATGTCATATCTAACATATTCTGTTGTTCCGTTGTTCCATTCACCAGAACCATTCAGATAATCCTGTTGTATGTCATATCTAACATCTCATATTCTGTTGTTCCGTTGTTCCATTCACCAGAACCATTCAGATAATCCTGTTGTATGTCATATCTAACATCTCATATTCTGTTGTTCCGTTGTTCCATTCACCAGAACCATTCAGATAATCCTGTTGTATGTCATATCTAACATCTCATATTCTGTTGTTCCGTTGTTCCATTCACCAGAACCATTCAGATAATCCTGTTGTATGTCATATCTAACATCTCATATTCTGTTGTTCCGTTGTTCCATTCACCAGAACCATTCAGATAATTATGTTGTATGTCATATCTAACATCTCATATTCTGTTGTTCCGTTGTTCCATTCACCAGAACCATTCAGATAATCCTGTTGTATGTCATATCTAACATCTCATATTCTGTTGTTCCGTTCACCAGAACCATTCAGATAATCCTGTTGTATGTCATATCTAACATCTCATATTCTGTTGTTCCGTTCACCAGAACCATTCAGATAATCCTGTTGTATGTCATATCTAACATCTCATATTCTGTTGTTCCGTTCACCAGAACCATTCAGATAATCCTTTTACATTTACTTTCAATTAGTCAATTCCTCAAACCACTAAACCAGAGAAAAACGCTACAGGAAGAAGGAAAAGAATACTGAGTAACCAGTTGTTCTGATTGGCTGCTGCACACTGTTCAATCAGCTTATTAGGTTACCTGTAGTGGGAGGGGCACAAGGTGTGTGAGTGTTGGCACAGCAGTTCCCAGGTAGGCTACAGGGATCCAGCCCCAGTCTTCCTCCCTACACTAGTCTGGCAGAGTGGGAGGGTGGGAGAGAAGGAGAGGGTGTTAACTGTACCCAGGTAGGCTACAGGGATCCAGCCCCAGTCTTCCTCCCTACACTAGTCTGGCAGAGTGACAGGTGGGAGAGAAGGAGAGGGTGTTAACTGTACCCAGGTAGGCTACAGGGATCCAGCCCCAGTCTTCCTCCCTACACTAGTCTGGCAGAGTGGGAGGGTGGGAGAGAAGGGGAGGGTGTTAACTGTACCCAGGTAGGCTACAGGGATCCTGCCCCAGTCTTCCTCCCTACACTAGTCTGGCAGAGTGACAGGTGGGAGAGAAGGAGAGGGTGTTAACAGTTCCCAGGTAGGCTACAGGGATCTTCCTCCCTACACTAGTCTGGCAGAGTGGAGGGTGGGAGAGAAGGAGAGGGTGTTAACAGTTCCCAGGTAGGCCCCAGGTCTTCCTCCCTAGTCTGCAGAGTGGGAGGGTGGGAGAGAAGGAGAGGGGTGTTAACAGGGTAGGCTCCCTGCCCCAGTCTTCCTCCCTACACTAGTCTGGCAGAGTGGGAGGTGGGGGAGAGAAGGAGAGGGTGTTAACAGTTCCCAGGTAGGCTACAGGGATCCAGCCCCAGTCTTCCTCCCCTACACTAGTCTGGCAGAGTGGGAGGGTGGGAGAGAAGGAGAGGGTGTTAACTGTACCCAGGTAGGCTGGGATCCAGCCCCAGTCTTCCTCCTACACTAGTCTGGCAGAGTGACAGGTGGGAGAGAAGGAGAGGGTGTTAACTGTTCCCAGGTAGGCTACAGGGATCCAGCCCCAGTCTTCCTCCCTACACTAGTCTGGCAGAGTGGGAGGGTGGGAGAGGGGAAGGAGAGGTGTTAACAGTTCCCAGGTCTGGCAGAGTGACAGGTGGGAGAGAAGGAGAGGGTGTTAACAGTTCCCAGGTAGGCTACAGGGATCCAGCCCCAGTCTTCCTCCCTACACTAGTCTGGCAGAGTGGGAGGGTGGGAGAGAAGGAGAGGGTGTTAACAGTTCCCAGGTAGGCTACAGGGATCCAGCCCCAGTCTTCCTCCCTACACTAGTCTGGCAGAGTGGGAGGGTGGGAGAGAAGGAGAGGGTGTTAACAGTTCCCAGGTAGGCTACAGGGATCCTGCCCCAGTCTTCCTCCCTACACTAGTCTGGCAGAGTGGGAGGGTGGGAGAGAAGGAGAGGGTGTTAACAGTTCCCAGGTAGGCTACAGGGATCCAGCCCCAGTCTTCCTCCCTACACTAGTCTGGCAGAGTGGGAGGGTGGGAGAGAAGGAGAGGGTGTTAACAGTTCCCAGGTAGGCTACAGGGATCCAGCCCCAGTCTTCCTCCCTACACTAGTCTGGCAGAGTGACAGGTGGGAGAGAAGGAGAGGGTGTTAACTGTACCCAGGTAGGCTACAGGGATCCAGCCCCAGTCTTCCTCCCTACACTAGTCTGGCAGAGTGACAGGTGGGAGGGGTAGGTGAGAAGGAGAGGGTGTTAACAGTTCCCAGGTAGGCTACAGGTACAGCTACCTCCCAGTTTTCCTCCCTACTCTTAGCAGTGGTGGAGGCAGAGGTAACCCGGACAGGTGTCATGTGTGGAGGCTACGGGCCATGTGACAGATGATACTATAACCTGGGTGGGACTCCTTCAGGTCAGTCAACCATTAGTCAGTCACTTTATCACTTAATAAACCATAGGGCAATTGATCTGTCATGTCATATCTTGTATCTATGTAATTGTCTATGCTAATTACTGTAAAAAAATTACTGTAAAAATCATTGGATGTTTTAAGAATAATGCTTGATGATAGTTATTATTCACTATTAACATGGAACATCATCATGTAAATATGTAAATTGTCATATAAATGATGTGTGTGTATGTTTTGTTAAATGCTTTTAAAAAATATAATTCCACAAGCATGTTTTGTCATTAGTCATGTTGCAGTAGGTTTGAACAGTAAGGAAAAAGAGGGTGAGATGCCCCAGATTATATTACAGTCCCTCTGCGTCCCCAATGCCACCCTATTCCCTAAATAGTGCACCTTTTTTACCATTTGGCGCTGATCAAAAGAAGTGCACTAAATAGGGAATAAGGTGCCATTTAGGACACGACACAGTCCCTTCTTTTACAGTAACCACTGAGCTAGTAATGCCACTGTTAATAATAGACCACAGAAGAAAGCTGTTTCCTTCATAGCCTTCCAAGGAGGATCATTTCCTCATATGAATGTTTTTCCAACCTCACAGTGTGGACCAGGGGACAGAGGATGTCTACACTGCCGACCACAGGTGGTTATTTATTGAAACTTATTCTAGATGATCTGGTGGCCTACAGGCCTTTTGACTATTTATTTACATGACTGGATGGATTGTTGCACTTTGATATTTACTGTTGCTGTATGCTTGTAATGTATAGCTGTTGCTGATAAAGAAACGATCTCTCTATCGCAGGATGGACCGAAAGGCCCTGTGTCCTGACCAACCTCAGGCTGGGGAGTGTATCGTCCCACACGATGCCATCGTGGGCCCTGAGGCAGAGCTGTTCATGGTGGTCGTAGAGGACAGCTCTTCACTTTGACAACACTGAGATCCATCTGAGTGTCTCTGAGGATGCGGCTGTCGCCACCAGTTTCTTATTGGACGACCAAGACAGTGACATGGGACGTAACGGACAGCTGCAGTACCACCTAGAGGGAGACGGTGGGTTTTTCAGTGTGACAGTAGAAGAAGAAGCAGCAATTTTGTTTTTGGTTGTGCGACAAGGACTAGACCGCGAGAAGCAGGATCTTCATGAGATGACTCTAGTGGCCACAGACTGTGGTTCTACCCCACTAAGCGTCACAGCAAAGTTATTCATAAAAGTGACTGACGTGAACAATAACTTCCCAGAGTTTAGCCTGGACAGCACCTGGACAGCACCTGGACAGCACCTGGACAGCACCTGGACAGCACCCAGAAGGTGGTTATTATAGCGGAATCACCCAGAGACACAGACCTAGACCTGGGCCCCAACGCTGCCATTACCTACTCCCTCAGCCCCATGGTCTCAGAACGGGCCAGGGAACTCTTCAGTCTGGACAGCACCCAGAAGGTGGTTATTATAGCGGAATCACCCAGAGACACAGCAGTAATCATGGTTAGAGCCACAGACCTAGACCTGGGCCCCAACGCTGCCATTACCTACTCCCTCAGCCCCAAGGTCTCAGAACGGGCCAGGGAACTCTTCAGTCTGGACAGTCACACTGGCCTGATCAGCCTGAGAGGAGAGCTCAGAGACCGCCACAGTGACAGTGTTAGTGACAGGGGAGAGGAGGTGGTGTTGATAGTGTTAGCCAGCGGCCCCCACTGCCCCCCTGCAGACACGGCATAAATGGCATAAAGATCAGGTTCATAGCAGAGCATCAAAACCAGACGATAGTGTTGCAGGAAAACCAGCCCCCCACTGTCTTGGCTTTGCTAGAGCTACCGGGGGATACTAGTAGTGTTAGAGGCTCATCGTATCTTTCCATTGAAGGAGAGGTGCCGTTCTCTTTGAGCCGGCAGAAGGGCAAATATCTCCTGTCAACATCAAAGCCCTTAGACAATGAGATGAATAGTGAATATCATGTTTCTGTAGTGATGCGTGATGGTGTCGGGGAGCCTGCAGCCCAGGGCTTCCCCAGGAGAGAGATCCAGGTGAGGGTGGTGGATGTGAATGATAATGCTCCACAGTTTCTCCAGAGTCACTATCTGATAGACATAGGGGAGAATAACCCTCCTGGGGCGTCTCTGCTGAGAGTCTGCGCGCAGGACGCAGACAGCAGTCTGAACGGGCAGGTCACCTACAAACTGGGCCAACTATCACACATGGCGGCGGCCATATTTAGAATCGACCAAAACACAGGTCAGCTGACGGTTTCTGTACTCCTGGACAGGAAACAACAGGTCGTTCACAGATTGACAGTTGTAGCCAGAGATAACGGCTCTCCTCCATTAGAGTCTTCCGTGATGGTGACAATCACCGTCCTGGACCAGAATGATAACGCTCCTGACTTCCTCACCCCTCACTTCATCTTCTTCCTCCCTGAGAATATACCTCCCCTGGCCCAGGTGGGGAAGGTGGGGTGTCGGATGTGGACACAGGGCTTAACGGGGAGGTGGAGGTGAGGGTGGTGAACAGCAGTGTCAGCCCCTTCGTCATAGACAACGCCCAGGGGACGCTGCGCTGCATGGCCGATGTCGACCGCGAGAAACAGGACCGCTACGAGTTAGATCTGCTCGCCACCGACAACGGACGCCCGTCACCTCTGACCTCCGTCGCCAGGGTAACAATGTTCATCGAGGATGTCAACGACTACCAGCCCCAGGTCATCCTTCCCAGCAGCAACCTGTCGTGTCTCACCATCTCCACGGGGACCACCACGGGCACCATGGTAACCAAGATCTACGCCATCGACGAGGACTCAGGGTTAAACTCGGAGATCAAATACACCATCGCAGCGCGGGAATCACCGGGCACCTCTCCATCATCCTATCACCATGGTGACAGCAGCAGCAGTCCCTTCCAGCTGGACGCTCGGTCCGGTAATGTGACCGTAGCCCAGAGGCTCATGGGTAAGGACCTGGGGATGCACCATCTGTTCATCGTGGTGACGGTGGGAAACCATCGCCCCTCCACACCACCGTCTGGGTCAATCTGCTGGTCAACGACACCTTGGAACCATGTCACCTGGAAACTCTACCCAGATCCCTGCCCTACAGATTGGCCCAGATGCCCTCTGAGACGCCCGCCTGCGACAGACATGCCCGGTTGATCCTGCTGGTAGGCCTGGTTATCATGGTGGCTTCGCTCTGTCTGTTTCTGGTGACGGTTGTTTTATACATGAAACAGAGGAAGAGATCTAGAGGAGGGGGTAAATGAGAATCAGATTCCTCTACGCATTCAGGAGAGATATTCTTCAGGAGAAGCATTATAATGAGAGATGCTTGTTCTGACTGGACTCTATACTATATGTAGTTGACGTTTCTTGTATACCATGTAAAAAGTATGAAATCAATTCTACAATTAAATACATTTTCACTGTTTCACACAAAGGAGTCTCTATCTCTTTCAATATTCTAAATTGAAACACTCTGGTTAAATGTCTGATACAATCCAACATACATTTTATCAGTAGGGCTCGAATCCCTATTCACTACATAGTGGCCTACTTTGGTAGGGCTCTGGTTAAAAGTAGTATACTATATAGGGAATATGGTACCATTTGTGACAGCCTTTATCTCATCAAAATGTAAGTGAGAATGAAATCAGAGACATTCAAGGTAATTATTAACTTGTGTGAACTGAGTCAGACATCAATGTTGAATAAGGGATACAAATTCAAAACTCGTCTTGTACAAAAGAGTGAAGAGAAGAAAACAAAGTGGTTTTAATCACAAGATCTTTATGTTCACTTTCCATAATTTTTAGCCTAAATTTAACTAGGCAAGTAGGTTAAGAACAAATTCTTATTTTCAATGAGTGGGCCTGTTCAGGGGCAGAACGACAGATTTGTACCTTGTCAGCTCTGGGACTTGAACTTGCAACCTTTCGGTTACTAGTCCAACACTCTAACCACTAGGCTACCCTTCCGCCTCTACACTCTAACCACTAGGCTACCCTGCCACCTCTACACTCTAACCACTAGACCACCCTGCCACCTCTACACTCTAACCACTAGGCTACCCTTCCGCCTCTACACTCTAACCACTAGGCCACCCTGCCACCTCTACACTCTAACCACTAGGCTACCCTGCCACCTCTACACTCTAACCACTAGGACACCCTGCCACCTCTACACTCTAACCACTAGGCTACCCTGCCACCTCTACACTCTAACCACTAGGCCACCCTGCCACCTCTACACTCTAACCACTAGGCTACCCTGCCACCTCTACACTCTAACCACTAGGCTACCCTGCCACCTCTACACTCTAACCACTAGGCCACCCTGCCACCTCTACACTCTAACCACTAGGCTACCCTGCCACCCTAATCTCTGGTCAGATCTTCATACTGTGAGCCAGTGTCAGCCGAACGCAAAATGCCTAACAAGACCCAACATACTGTACTTCGATCCAGTATTTTCAAAGCTGGGAGACAGTTGCATGTCAAAATAGAAAACTAAAACCTCCATTTATGTTTGTGTTTGTACCAGCAGGTTATTTCTGTAAGAGATAAAACAACAAAAACAAAACATGAAAATGACTTTTGTCCCTAAGTAGACAGTAGCTGAACTGAATAGTCACTCAATGTAAACCTAAAGTAGCTATAAAACCATGAACTGTCTGTGTGGGGTATCAAGCTATGGTACACTAGTCCCTTAATGATGACAGTGAGGAGAGAAACACAGAGTAGCTCTAGTCCCTTAATGATGACAGTGAGGTGAAAAACACAGAGTAGCTCTAGTCCCTTAATGATGACAGTGAGGTGAGAAACACAGAGCAGCTCTAGTCCCTTAATGATGACAGTGAGGAGAGAAACACAGAGCAGCTCTAGTCCCTTAATGATGACAGTGGGGGGAGAAACACAGAGTAGCTCTAGTCCCTTAATGATGACAGTGAGGAGAGAAACACAGAGTAGCTCTAGTCCCTTAATGATGACAATGAGGAGAGAAACACAGAGTAGATCTAGTCCCTTAATGATGACAGTGAGGTGAGAAACACAGAGTAGCTCTAGTCCCTTAATGATGACAGTCTAGTCCCTTAATGATGACAGTGAGGTGAGAAACACAGAGCAGCTCTAGTCCCTTAATGATGACTAGTCCCCTTAATGATGACAGTGAGGTGAGAAACACAGAGTAGCTCTAGTCCCTTAATGATGACAGTGAGGTGAGAAACACAGAGTAGCTCTAGTCCCTTAATGATGACAGTGAGGTGAGAAACACAGAGTAGCTCTAGTCCCTTAATGATGACAGTGAGGTGAGAAACACAGAGCAGCTCTAGTCCCTAAATGATGACAGTGAGGTGAGAAACACAGAGCAGCTCTAGTCCTGAAGACTGAGATCTGCTTCATACAGACCTGGGTTCAAACAGTATTTGAAATCATTCAAATATTTTATCTATGCTTGATTGAGCTTGCCTGCCCCGCAATAGAACCAATAGAATAGCCACTGAAATATGCAGACCCCGTCCATCTGGCAATCCAGGGAGCCTCAAGCAAACGCTCAAAGATTTGGAATGATTTTGAATACTATTTGAACCCAGGTCTGGTCTAAGCTGAGGTACTGACCCAGGTTAAGGTGATTGGAGCATTCTCCGGTTTCCTACTCTGGCTGATGGCTGCTCTCAGGTATTTAGACACACTAAAGGGATTAAATGTTCCTCGAGGGGAGGTGATGAAAGTTCCTCCAAGGAGCTGCTTAGCGGAGGGGCAGGAGGCCGAGGGGCATGTAGGGAGGGAGGGTAAGGAGGAGGGGGAAGGGGAAGGAAGGGGGGCAGGTGGAAGGTGGCGGGGGGAGGGAGGGTGACGGTGGAAGAGGTATTAGTGGGGGAGACGCTGGGTCAAGGGAGGACAGAGGAGGTGGGGGTGCGGAGTGAGGGGTTGAAAGGTACATATGGACAGACAGGTGAG
>NW_027038475.1:0-31543 GCF_034236695.1 Oncorhynchus nerka
GGGGATTAAGCTGCGTCCCCGTCTCACGTTTTGATTTGTTTCTTTGACAATAAGGGTGTGCAGGGTGAATCTGTGGTCCGTCGTACTTTAATAAGGTGTCCACCAACTAGCCTCCCAGTAGCCACTCCCTCTGCATCTAGCCTCCCGGTAGCCACTCGCTCTGCATCCACCAACTAGCCTCCCGGTAGCCACTCGCCTACATCCACCAACTGCCTCCCATCCACCAACTAGCCTCCCGGTAGCCACTCGCTCTGCATCCACCGGCTAGCCTCCCGGTCCACCATCCACCGGCTAGCCTCCCAGTAGCCACTCGCTCTGCATCCACCGGCTAGCCTCCCGGTAGCCACTCGCTCTGCATCCACCGGCTAGCCTCCCGGTAGCCACTCGCTCTGCATCCACCGGCTAGCCTCCCGGTAGCCACTCCCGGTAGCTCTGCATCCACCGGCTAGCCTCCCGGTAGCCACTCCACCGGCTAGCCTCCCTAGCCACTCGCTCTACATCCACCGGCTAGCCTCCCGGTAGCCACTCGCTCTGCATCCACCAGCTAGCCTCCCGGTAGCCACTCGCTCTGCATCCACCAACTAGCCTCCCAGTAGCCACTGCATCCCACCAACGCTCTGCATCCACCAACTAGCCTCCCGGTAGCCACTCGCTCACATCCACCAACTAGCCTCCCGGTAGCCACAGGGCCCTATTCCGTATATAGTGGTACTACTATAGACCAGGCTCCATAAGGCTACTGTTCTAGGTAGGAGGCTTCTTGTGTCTGTGTTGCACCACGTTGGAGAAAACAGGCCCTGCTCCTTTCGCTTCTCTCTCCCCTCTCCTCCCTCCCTCCTCACACACTCTCTCTCTCCCCCTTCTCCCTTCTCACCTCTCACCTTCCCCTCTCTCTCCCCTCCCCCTCTCCTCCCTCCCTCCTCACACTCTCTCTCTCCCCCCCTTCTCCCTCCTCACCTCTCACCTTCCCCCCCCTCCTTCCCTCACCCTCCACTTCCCTGTGTAGTGAGGGAGTGGAGAAGGCTGTGAAGGGAGAAACGGTGAGCTCATGGTTGAGTCCAGAGGACAAATCAGTGGTCAAATCCTGCTGCTGTCAGCATCCTGGATGAACTCCCTCTCTCTACCACTCCTCACCCTCCCTCTCTCTCCCACTCCTCTCCCTCCTTGTTTTTCGATGACGGGCCAGATATAGAGGGGAGAACAGAGGACAACACTGCAGGACAAGGACAAGCTAATCAGTCGTCTCCAGGATTGTCTCACTATCTGCCAGACAGCAGAGTGTGTCTGTCACTTCTAGCCAGTCTTGTGTTCCTCTGGTGTGGAAGAGGTATTGATCTGGAATCAGAGTCCTCCTCTGTCCTCCTCCAGGCTCAGGATGAGACACAGGCTGTGTCCCAACATGACACCCTATTTCTCTCCTACCTCGTCTCACTTCTCTCCTTGCTCTAGATAAGAACGGGGTGCCATTTGACACGGAGCCTGAGCCACACAGTGATGAACAACCTCTGTGGTGATTCTCTCCTCCAATCAGCATCAGGGGGGAAAGAGTTGTAGAGGTTCTGTTGTGACAACAAGGAAGGGGATGGTGATACAACAAGGGATGGCAGGGTAGAGGTTCTGTTGTGATACAACAAGGGATGGCAGGGTAGAGGTTCTGTTGTGATACAACAAGGGATGGCAGGGTAGAGGTTCTGTTGTGACCACAAGGGATGAGGGTAGAGGTTCTGTTGTGAACAAGGGATGGCAGGGTAGAGGTTCTGTGACCACAAGGGATGGCAGGGTAGAGGTTCTGTTGTGAACAAGGGATGGCAGGGTAGAGGTTCTGTTGTGACCACAAGGGATACAGGGTAGAGGTTCTGTTGTGACCACAAGGGGATGGCAGGGTAGAGGTTCTGTTGTGACCACAAGGGATGGCAGGGTAGAGGTTCTGTTGTGATATAACAAGGGATGGCAGGGTAGACCACAAGGGATGGCAGGGTAGAGGTTCTGTTGTGACAACAAGGGATGGCAGGGTAGAGGTTCTGTTGTGACCACAAGGGATGGCAGGGTAGAGGTTCTGTTGTGACCACAAGGGATGGCAGGGTAGAGGTTCTGTGACAACAAGGGATGGCAGGGTAGACCACAAGGGATGGCAGGGTGTGACAACAAGGGATGGCAGGGTTCTGTTGTGACAACAAGGGATGGCAGGGGAGGTTCTGTTGTGACAACAAGGGGCAGGGTAGAGGTTCTGTTGTGACAACAAGGGATGGCAGGGTAGAGGTTCTGTTGTGACAACAAGGGATGGACAACAAGGGATGGCAGGGTAGAGGTTCTGTTGTGACAACAAGGGATGGCAGGGTAGAGGTTCTGTTGTGACAACAAGGGATGGCAGGGTCTCTACACACTTTCTCTATGTGTCTCTCTTATCTCTCTCACTCTCTCCACCCTCACTCTCTCCACCCTCACTCTCTCCACTCTCTATTACCCAGCGAAGTTAAAGCTCAGTGTTTCACTTCCTGACTCTCCTGCCCTTGGCTGATTAGCTAGGTGTTGTGGTTGGGGGACCCTCGGCTGATTAGCTAGGTGTTGTGGTTGGTGGGGGCCCTCGGCTGATTAGCTAGGTGTTGTGGTTGGGGGAGGCCTCGGCTGATTAGCTAGGTGTTGTGGTCGGGGGCCCTCGGCTGGTTAGCTAGGTGTTGTGGATGGGGGCCCTCGGCTGATTAGCTAGGTGTTGTGGTTGGGGGGAGCTAGGTGTTGTGGTTGGGGGACCTCGGCTGATTAGCTAGGTGTTGTGGTTGGGGGGAGCTAGGTGTTGTGGTTGGTGGGGGGCCTCGGCTGATTAGCTAGGTGTTGTGGTTGGCTGGGGGTTGTGGTTGGGGGACCTCGGCTGATTAGCTAGGTGTTGTGGTTGGGGGACCCTCGGCTGATTAGCTAGGTGTTGTGGTTGGTGGGGGACCCTCGGCTGATTAGCTAGGTGTTGTGGTTGTGGGGGGGCCTCGGCTGGTTAGCTAGGTGTTGTGGATGGGGGCCCTCGGCTGATTAGCTAGGTGTTGTGGTTGGGGGACCCTCGGCTGATTAGCTAGGTGTTGTGGTTGGGGGACCCTCGGCTGATTAGCTAGGTGTTGTGGTTGGGGGACCTCGGCTGATTAGCTAGGTGTTGATTGGTTGGTTGGTGGGGGGCCCTCGGCTGATTAGCTAGGTGTTGTAGTTGGGGGGGGGGGCCCTCGGCTGATTAGCTAGGTGTTGTGGTCGGGGGGGGCCCTCGGCTGGTTAGCTAGGTGTTGTGGTTGGGGAGACCCTATTCCAAACCTTAACCCTAACCATAAACAGTCTAAATGAATGCCTGAACTTAACCATCGAGTTTTGAAGTTTATGGACAAGTGTTCTGAAGTGAGACCGTGAGAAATATATACATTTAAAAACCTTTTACCCCTTTTGTCCACAATCTGGTGATATCTGGTAGTTAGTCTTGTCCCATCGCTGCAACTCCCCTACGGACTCTGGAGATGCCAAGGTCGAGAGCCGTGCGTCTTCCGATACACGACGCTGCCAAGCCACACTGCTTCTTGACACGCTACTCGCTTAACCCAGAAACCAGCCGCACCAATGTGTCGGAGGAAACACCATCCAATGACGAGGTCAGCTTGCAGGTGCCCGGCCCGCCACAAGGAGTCGCTAGAGCGCGATGCGACAAGGATATCCTGGCCGGTCAAACCCTCCCCTAACCCGGACGACGCTGGGCCAATTGTGCGTCGCCTCATAGGTCTCCCGGTCACGGCCGACTGTGACACAGCTTGGGATCGAACCCGGGGCTGTAGTGACACTGCAAGCACTGCGCCACTCGGGAGGCAAGACCCGTGAGCTCTTGTTGCTCATGGAAGCAGTCAGGTGGTGGGTGAGTCGTGGTCACTGATGACTGGCCTGTGTGCTGGTGTGTGTGTGTGACTATCCTGATGACTAGCCTGTGTGCTGGTGTGTGTGTGTGACTATCCTGATGACTAGCCTGTGTGCTGGTGTGTGTTTGTGACTATCCTGATGACTAGCCTGTGTGCTGGTGTGTGTTTGTGACTATCCTGATGACTAGCCTGTGTGCTGGTGTGTGTGTTTGTGACTATCCTCATAGCCTAGCCTGTCAGGGCTGGTTGTTGTGTGACTTTCCTGGAACCAGTGTAGCCTGAGTACTGGTGTGTGTGTGTGTGTGTGTCCCAGGTGTGTGTGACTATCCTCAGTAGCCTGAGTCTCTGTCAGGGGGAGAAGTTGTTGATGAGGAGATTTCCTGGAACCAGTGTCCGCTTGCCTGGAGGTTTCATATAACTGCTGAAGTGTCTGTTTGCTCAGCCTCCCAGGTAGATGTGATATGCTGGCTGCATTCTGTACTCTGGTGGGGAATGTTCAGCAGCGCTGTCAGATTGTGTGTGTTGGGGCTCCCGGGTGGTTCAGCGGTCTAAGGCACTGCATCTCAGTACTAGAGGCGTCACTGCAGACCCTGGTTCAGCGGTCTAAGGCACTGCATCTCAGTACTAGAGGCGTCACTACAGACCCTGGTTCAGCGGTCTAAGGCACTGCATCTCAGTACTAGAGGCGTCAATACAGACCCTGGTTCAGCGGTCTAAGGCACTGCATCTCAGTACTAGAGGCGTCACTACAGACCCTGGTTCAGCGGTCTAAGGCACTGCATCTCAGTACTAGAGGCGTCACTACAGACCCTGGGGGGAGGCCCACCATTGGCTCAGTGTCAGTCCGGGAGGCCGTCCATTGGCTCAGTCCGGGTTGGCCGGGGAGGCCCACCATTGGCTCAGTGTCGTCCGGGGAGGCCGTCCATTGGCTCAGTGTCGTCGGGGTGGCCGGGGAGGCCCACCATTGGCTCAGTGTCCCGGGGGAGGCCCGCCATTGGCTCAGTGTCGTCCGGGGGAGGCCATTGGCCAGTGTGGCTGGCCAGTGTCGTCCGGGGAGGCCCGCCATTGGCTCAGTGTCGCCCGGGGAGGCCCGCCATTGGCTCAGTGTCGTCCGGGGAGGCCCGCCATTGGCTCAGTGTCGTCCGGGGGAGGCCCGCCATTGGCTCAGTGTCGTCCGGGGGAGGCCCGCCATTGGCTCAGTGTCGTCCGGGGGAGGCCCGCCATTGGCTCAGTGTCGGCCGGGGGAGGCCCGCCATTGGCTCAGTGTCGTCCGGGTTTGGCCGGGGGAGGCCGTCCATTGGCTCAGTGTTGGCCGGGGGAGGCCCACCATTGGCTCAGTGTCGTCCGGGTTTGGCCGGGGGAGGCCGTCCATTGGCTCAGTGTCGTCCGGGTTTGGCCGGGGGAGGCCCACCATTGGCTCAGTGTCGTCCGGGTTTGGCCGGGGGAGGCCCACCATTGGCTCAGTGTCGTCCGGGGGAGGCCGTCCATTGGCTCAGTGTCGTCCGGGGGAGGCCGTCCATTGGCTCAGTGTCGTCCGGGGGAGGCCGTCCATTGTAAATGTAATTGTTTGTTCTTAACTGACTTGCCTTGTTAAATAAAGGTAGAATTAAAAAAACTAAAATCAGGATCAGGAAATGTAGTGGTATTTCAGTTCCCTTTCATTCTGTCTGTAGAAACTAGACTCGTCTGAGAGGAACAAAGACTTCAGTTTCAGCATTTATGGTGTCAGCATTAAGAGTTCAGGAGATTTTCTTTGAATAATGTACACGCATAGATACAAGTTATTTAAACCAAATGCGATCTTTTTGACACCATGTTATTTGTCAACAATAATGAATTTCCAAAATTGAAGCAAATCAAAGCCAGACAGCGCTTCACTAGATTGAGTTACACTGAATTGAATCTCACTGTAATGAAATGGCATGGAGGAATGTGTTTCTCTGAATGAGCAGTTTAAACTGAATGGCCATTTTGTGTCAGAAGCTGCTTCCTTCCATTAGAGAAGAACCCTGTCTGTCTCCGAAATGGTAGCCCTATTGCCTATATAGTGCCCCAGTGAAACTAAATGGGATGGAAACTACTGAGTCTATGGGCTCTGGTCAAAAGTAGTGCACAATATACAGAGCCTTCAGGAACTATTCACACTCCTGGACTTTTTCGTCATCTTGTCATGGAAGTGGGATTAAAAATGGATTCTGTTGTCATTTTGTCGTGGAAGTGGGATTAAAATGGATTCTGTTGTCATTTTGTCGTGGAAGTGGGATTAAATGGATTCTGTTGTCATTTTGTCGTGGAAGTGGGATTAAAATGGATTCTGTTGTCATTTTGTCAGGATTAAAAATGTTGTCATTTTGTCAAAGTGATTAAAATGGATTCTGTCATTTTTGTCACTTGTATTCTGTCATTTTCGTGGAAGTGGGATTAAATGGATTCTGTTGTCATTTAGTCGTGGAAGTGATTAAATGGCTGTTGTCTTTCTGGTAAGATCTCTAAGAGTTCAAAGTCAACAAATTTACAGTTTGTAAAGCACTTGTGAGTCTTTTAGATAAGTATTCAAGAGCTGTGAGTCTTAGAATCACCTTTAAGTGATTAACAGCTGTGAGTCTTTCTGTAATCTTTGAGTCTTTCTGGGTAAGTCTCTAAGAGCTGTGAGTCTTTCTGGGTAAGTCTCTCAAAAGCTGTGTGTCTTTCTGTGAATTTCTAAGAGCTGTGAGTCTTAAAGTCTCTAAGAGCTGTGAGTCTTACTGGGTAAGTCTCTAAGAGCTGTGAGTCTACACTGGGTAAGTCTCTAAGAGCTGTGAGTCTTACTGTAAGTCTCTAAGAGCTGTGAGTCTTACTGGGTAAGTCTCTAAAGAGCTGTGAGTCTTTCTGGGTAAGTTTAAGAGCTGTGAATCTGGGTAAGTCTCTAAGAGCTGTGAGTCTTTGGGTAAGTCTCTAAGAGCTGTGAGTCTTTCTGGGTAAGTCTCTAAGAGCTGTGAGTCTTTCTGGGTAAGTCTCTAAGAGCTGTGAGTCTTTCTGGGTAAGTCTCTAAGAGCTGTGAGTCTTTCTGGGTAAGTCTCTAAGAGCTGTGAGTCTTACTGGGTAAGTCTCTAAGAGCTGTGAGTCTTTCTGGGTAAGTCTCTAAGAGCTGTGAGTCTTACTGGGTAAGTCTCTAAGAGCTGTGAGTCTTTCTGGGTAAGTCTCTAAGAGCTGTGAGTCTTTCTGGGTAAGTCTCTAAGAGCTGTGAGTCTTCTGGGTAAGTCTCTAAGAGCTGTGAGTCTTACTGGGTAAGTCTCTAAGAGCTGTGAGTCTTTCTGGGTAAGTCTCTAAGAGCTGTGAGTCTTACTGGGTAAGTCTCTAAGAGCTGTGAGTCTTCTGGGTAAGTCTCTAACAGTGAAGAGCTGTGAGTCTTTCTGGGTAAGTCTCTAAGAGCTGTGAGTCTTTCTGGGTAAGTCTCTAAGAGCTGTGAGTCTTTCTGGGTAAGTCTTAAGAGCTGTGAGTCTTTCTGGGTAAGTCTCTAAGAGCTGTGAGTCTTACTGGGTAAGTCTCTAAGAGCTGTGAGTCTTTCTGGGTAAGTCTCTAAGAGCTGTGAGTCTTACTGGGTAAGTCTCTAAGAGCTGTGAGTCTTTCTGGGTAAGTCTCTAAGAGCTGTGAGTCTAAGTCTCTAAGAGCTGGGATCTCTAAGAGCTGTGAGTCTTTCTGGGTAAGTCTCTAAGAGCTGTGAGTCTTACTGGGTAAGTCTCTAAGAGCTGTGAGTCTTACTGGGTAAGTCTCTAAGAGCTGTGAGTCTTACTGGGTAAGTCTCTAAGAGCTGTGAGTCTTTCTGGGTAAGTCTCTAAGAGCTGTGAGTCTTACTGGGTAAGTCTCTAAGAGCTGTGAGTCTTTCTGGGTAAGTCTCTAAGAGCTGTGAGTCTTTCTGGGTAAGTCTCTAAGAGCTGTGAGTCTTTCTGGGTAAGTCTCTAAGAGCTGTGAGTCTTACTGGGTAAGTCTCTAAGAGCTGTGAGTCTTTCTGGGTAAGTCTCTAAGTGGTTGATCATTGCTGGGACAAGTCTCTAAGAGTCTTCTGTAAGTCTCTAAGAACTGTGAGTCTTACTGGGTAAGTCTTAAGAGCTGGAGTCTTTCTGGGTAAAGTCTCTAAGAATTTGAGTCTTTCTGTCCTGAAGAGCTGTGAGTCTTACTGGGTAAGTCTCTAAGAGCTGTGAGTCTTTCTGGGTAAGTCATCTAAGAGCTGTGGAGTCAGACTGGGTATTGTCTCTGAAAGAGCTGTGAGTCTTTCTGGGTAAGTCTCTGAACCAATTACAGCTGTGAGTCTTTCTGGGTAAGTCTCTAAGAGCTGTGAGTCTTACTGGGTAAGTCTCTAAGAGCTGTGAGTCTTTCTGGGTAAGTCTCTAAGAGCTGTGAGTCTTTCTGGGTAAGTCTCTAAGAGCTGTGAGTCTTACTGGGTAAGTCTTTAAGAGCTGTGAGTCTTTCTGGGTAAGTCTCTAAGAGCTGTGAGTCTTACTGGGTAAGTCTCTAAGAGCTGTGAGTCTTTCTGGGTAAGTCTCTAAGAGCTGTGAGTCTTTCTGGGTAAGTCTCTAAGAGCTGTGAGTCTTACTGGGTAAGTCTCTAAGAGCTGTGAGTCTTTACTGGGTAAGTCTCTAAGAGCTGTGAGTCTTTCTGGGTAAGTCTCTAAGAGCTGTGAGTCTTTCTGGGTAAGTCTCTAAGAGCTGTGAGTCTTTCTGGGTAAGTCTCTAAGAGCTGTGAGTCTTTCTGGGTAAGTCTCTAAGAGCTGTGAGTCTTTCTGGGTAAGTCTCTAAGAGCTGTGAGTCTTTCTGGGTAAGTCTCTAAGAGCTGTGAGTCTTCCTGGGTAAGTCTTCTAAGAGCTGTGAGTCTTACTGGGTAAGTCTCTAAGAGCTTTGCAAACCTGGATTGTACAATATTTGCAATTCTTTTTTAATTCTTCAAGCTCTGTCAAGATGGTGGTTGATCATTGCTGGACAGACATGTTCAGATCTTGCCGTAGATTTCCAAGCAGATGTAAGTGAAAACTGTAACTGGGAACATTCACTGTCTTCTTGGTAAACAACTCCAGTGTAGATTTGACCTTGTGTTTTAGGTTATTGTCCTGTTGAAAGGTGAATTCATCTCCCAGTGTAGATGTGGCCTTGTGTTGTAGGTTATTGTCCAGCTGAAAGGTGAATTCATCTCCCAGTGTCTGGTGGAAAGCAGACTGAACCAGGTTATTGTCCTGCTGAAAGGTGACTTCATCTCCCAGTGTCTGGTGGAAAGCAGACTGAACCAGGGTTTCTCTAGGATTTTGCCTGTGTTCAGCCATAACATGATCCAGCCACCACTATACTAGACAATATGGAGAGTGGTGCTCAGTGATGTATTGGATTTACCCCAAACATAACACTTTGTATTCAGGACATAAAGTTAATTGCTTTGCCAATTTCTTTTGCAGTTTTACTTTAGTGTTGTAAACAGGATTCATGTTTTGGAAAATGTTTCCTGCTTCCTACTTTCCACTCTGCTTCCTACTTTCCACTCTGCTTCCTACTCTGCTTCCTACTTTCCACTCTGCTTCCTACTCTGCTTCCTTCTTTCCACTCTGCTTCCTACTCTGCTTCCTTCTTTCCACTCTGCTTCCTTCTTTCCACTCTGCTTCCTACTTTCCACTCTGCTTCCTACTCTGCTTCCTTTCCACTCTGCTTCCTACTCTGCTTCCTACTTTCCACTCTGCTTCCTACTTTCCACTCTGCTTCCTACTCTGCTTCCTTCTTTCCACTCTGCTTCCTACTTTCCACTCTGTCATTTAGGTTCGTATTGTGGAGTAATAACTACAATGTTGTTGATCCATCCTCAATTTACTATCACAGACATTAAACTCCGTAACTGTTTTAAAGTCACCATTGGCCTCGTGGTGAAATCCCTGAGCAGTTTCCTTCCTCTACGGCAACTGAGTTAAGGATGCCTGTATCGTTGTAGTGACTGGGCACGACGACATATGGAATAAGTCGAAGGGTGTGAGTTCTTCCTGAAGGGTGTGAGTTCTTCCTGTATGGATGCCGTTAGGATGAAAAGTAGAGGTCGAAAAATCCTAATCGGTCGACCTGTAATGGAAAGCCTGAGATGAAACATCTCCTCCATTCCATCTCCCTGAGGACCAAAGCCAATAGTCACCTAGACTTATTACAGTAGAGCGTTTCTCTGGTCCGGGTCCCGTCCTCCTCTTGCTCTGATAACGGTGAGGACCAAAGCCAATAGTCACCTAGACTTATTACAGTAGAGCGTTTCTCTGGTCCGGGTCCCGTCCTCCTCTTGCTCTGATAACGGTGAGGACCAAAGCCAATAGTCACCTAGACTTATTACAGTAGAGCGTTTCTCTGGTCCGGGTCCCGTCCTCCTCTTGCTCTGATAACGGTGAGGACCAAAGCCAATAGTCACCTAGACTTATTACAGTAGAGCGTTTCTCTGGTCCGGGTTCCGTCCTCCTCTTGCTCTGATAACGGTGAGGACCAAAGCCAATAGTTACCTAGACTTATTACAGTAGAGCGTTTCTCTGGTCCGGGTCCCGTCCTCCTCTTGCTCTGATAACGGTGAGGACCAAAGCCAATAGTCACCTAGACTTATTACAGTAGAGCGTTTCTCTGGTCCGGGTCCCGTCCTCCTCTTGCTCTGATAACGGTGAGGACCAAAGCCAATAGTCACCTAGACTTATTACAGTAGAGCGTTTCTCTTTGGGTTTACTGTAAACCAGGAGTGGTCCGGGTCCCGTCCTCCTCTTTCTCTGATAACGGTGTTAGGACCGTTCCAGGGTGTTTTAAGGTCTGACCTCTGACCTCTCTCTGTGTTTTTTGATCCAGGGTGTTTTAAGGTCTGACCTCTCTGTGTTTTTTCATCCAGGGTGTTTTAAGGTCTGACCTCTGACCTCTCTGTGTTTTTTGATCCAGGGTGTTTTAAGGTCTGACCTCTGACCTCTCTGTGTTTTTTCATCCAGGGTGTTTTAAGGTCTGACCTCTGTGTTTTTTGATCCAGGGTGTTTTATGGTCTGACCTCTGTCTTTTGATCAGGGTGAGGTCTGACCTCTGACCTCTCTCTGTGTTTTTTCATCCAGGGTGTTTTAAGGTCTGACCTCTGACCTCTCTGTTTTTTGATCCAGGGTGTTTTAAGGACGACCGCATCGTGTTCTGGACATGGATGTTCTCCACGTACTTCATGGAGAAGCTGTCGCCGCGGGAACAGGACGACATGTTGTTTTACGTCCGCAGGAAGCTGTCATACGTCAGCCCCGACCAATCGGAGGGCAAGAAGGTGAGTGAGTGAAAGAGAGTGAAACAGTGTGTGTGTGGTGTGTTACTGTTGCTCTGGGACACAGTATAGGACAGTGTGTGTTACTGTTGCTCTGGGACACAGTATAGGACAGTGTGGTGTGTTACTGTTGCTCTGGGACACAGTATAGGACAGTGTGGTGTGTTACTGTTGCTCTGGGACACAGTATAGGACAGTGTGGTGTGTTACTGTTGCTCTGGGACACAGTATAGGACAGTGTGGTGTGTTACTGTTGCTCTGGGACACAGTATAGTACAGTGTGGTGTGTTACTGTTGCTCTGGGACACAGTATAGGACAGTGTGTGTTACTGTTGCTCTGGGACACAGTATAGGACAGTGTGGTGTGTTACTGTTGCTCTGGGACACAGTATAGGACAGTGTGGTGTGTTACTGTTGCTCTGGGACACAGTATAGGACAGTGTGGTGTGTTACTGTTGCTCTGGGACACAGTATAGGACAGTGTGTGTTACTGTTGCTCTGGGACACAGTATAGGACAGTGTGGTGTGTTACTGTTGCTCTGGGACACAGTATAGGACAGTGTGTGTGGTGTGTTACTGTTGCTCTGGGACACAGTATAGGACAGTGTGTGTGTGGTGTGTTACTGTTGCTCTGGGACACAGTATAGGACAGTGTGGTGTGTTACTGTTGCTCTGGGACACAGTATAGGACAGTGTGGTGTGTTACTGTTGCTCTGGGACACAGTATAGGACAGTGTGGTGTGTTACTGTTGCTCTGGGACACAGTATAGGACAGTGTGGTGTGTTACTGTTGCTCTGGGACACAGTATAGGACAGTGTGTGTGGTGTGTTACTGTTGCTCTGGGACACAGTATAGGACAGTGTGTGTGTGTGTGTTACTGTTGCTCTGGGACACAGTATAGGACAGTGTGGTGTGTTACTGTTGCTCTGGGACACAGTATAGGACAGTGTGTGTTACTGTTGCTCTGGGACACAGTATAGGACAGTGTGTGTTACTGTTGCTCTGGGACACAGTATAGGACAGTGTGGTGTGTTACTGTTGCTCTGGGACACAGTATAGGACAGTGTGTGTGGTGTGTTACTGTTGCTCTGGGACACAGTATAGGACAGTGTGGTGTGTTACTGTTGCTCTGGGACACAGTATAGGACAGTGTGGTGTGTTACTGTTGCTCTGGGACACAGTATAGGACAGTGTGTGGTGTGTTACTGTTGCTCTGGGACACAGTATAGGACAGTGTGTGTTACTGTTGCTCTGGGACACAGTATAGTACAGTGTGTGTGTGTGTGTGTTACTGTTGCTCTGGGACACAGTATAGTACAGTGTGGTGTGTTACTGTTGCTCTGGGACACAGTATAGTACAGTGTGGTGTGTTACTGTTGCTCTGGGACACAGTATAGGACAGTGTGTGGTGTGTTACTGTTGCTCTGGGACACAGTATAGGACAGTGTGTGTGTTACTGTTGCTCTGGGACACAGTTACTGTTGCTCTGGGACACAGTATAGGACATACTGTTGCTCTGGGACAGTGTGGTGTGTTACTGTTGCTCTGGGACACAGTATAGGACAGTGTGGTGTGTTACTGTTGCTCTGGGACACAGTATAGTACAGTGTGGTGTGTTACTGTTGCTCTGGGACACAGTATAGTACAGTGTGGTGTGTTACTGTTGCTCTGGGACACAGTATAGTACAGTGTGGTGTGTTACTGTTGCTCTGGGACACTGTATAGGACAGTGTGGTGTGTTACTGTTGCTCTGGGACACAGTATAGTACAGTGTGGTGTGTTACTGTTGCTCTGGGACACTGTATAGTACAGTGTGTGTTACTGTTGCTCTGGGACACTGTATAGGACAGTGTGGTGTGTTACTGTTGCTCTGGGACACTGTATAGTACAGTGTGTGTTACTGTTGCTCTGGGACACTGTATAGTACAGTGTGTGGTGTGTTACTGTTGCTCTGGGACACAGTATAGTACAGTGTGGTGTGTTACTGTTGATCTGGGACACTGTATAGTACAGTGTGTGTTACTGTTGCTCTGGGACACTGTATAGTACAGTGTGTGTTACTGTTGCTCTGGGACACAGTATAGGACAGTGTGGTGTGTTACTGTTGCTCTGGGACACAGTATAGGACAGTGTGTGTGGTGTGTTACTGTTGCTCTGGGACACAGTATAGGACAGTGTGGTGTGTTACTGTTGCTCTGGGACACAGTATAGGACAGTGTGGTGTGTTACTGTTGCTCTGGGACACAGTATAGGACAGTGTGTGGTGTGTTACTGTTGCTCTGGGACACAGTATAGGACAGTGTGTGTTACTGTTGCTCTGGGACACAGTATAGTACAGTGTGTGTGTGTGTGTGTGTGTGTTACTGTTGCTCTGGGACACAGTATAGTACAGTGTGGTGTGTTACTGTTGCTCTGGGACACAGTATAGTACAGTGTGGTGTGTTACTGTTGCTCTGGGACACAGTATAGGACAGTGTGTGTGTGGTGTGTTACTGTTGCTCTGGGACACAGTATAGGACAGTGTGGTGTGTTACTGTTGCTCTGGGACACAGTATAGGACAGTGTGGTGTGTTACTGTTGCTCTGGGACACTGTATAGTACAGTGTGTGTTACTGTTGCTCTGGGACACTGTATAGTACAGTGTGTGGTGTGTTACTGTTGCTCTGGGACACAGTATAGTACAGTGTGGTGTGTTACTGTTGCTCTGGGACACTGTATAGGACAGTGTGGTGTGTTACTGTTGCTCTGGGACACAGTATAGTACAGTGTGGTGTGTTACTGTTGCTCTGGGACACTGTATAGTACAGTGTGTGTTACTGTTGCTCTGGGACACTGTATAGGACAGTGTGGTGTGTTACTGTTGCTCTGGGACACTGTATAGTACAGTGTGTGTTACTGTTGCTCTGGGACACTGTATAGTACAGTGTGTGGTGTGTTACTGTTGCTCTGGGACACAGTATAGTACAGTGTGGTGTGTTACTGTTGATCTGGGACACTGTATAGTACAGTGTGTGTTACTGTTGCTCTGGGACACTGTATAGTACAGTGTGTGGTGTGTTACTGTTGCTCTGGGACACAGTATAGGACAGTGTGGTGTGTTACTGTTGCTCTGGGACACAGTATAGTACAGTGTGGTGTGTTACTGTTGCTCTGGGACACAGTATAGGACAGTGTGTGTTACTGTTGCTCTGGGACACAGTATAGGACAGTGTGTGTGTGGTGTGTTACTGTTGCTCTGGGACACAGTATAGGACAGTGTGTGTGGTGTGTTACTGTTGCTCTGGGACACAGTATAGGACAGTGTGTGTTACTGTTGCTCTGGGACACAGTATAGGACAGTGTGTGTGTGGTGTGTTACTGTTGCTCTGGGACACAGTATAGGACAGTGTGTGGTGTGTTACTGTTGCTCTGGGACACAGTATAGTACAGTGTGGTGTGTTACTGTTGCTATGGGACACAGTATAGGACAGTGTGTGTTGTGGTGTGTTACTGTTGCTCTGGGACACAGTATAGGACAGTGTGTGTTACTGTTGCTCTGGGACACAGTATAGTTCAGTGTGTGTGTGGTGTGTTACTGTTGCTCTGGGACACAGTATAGGACAGTGTGCGCTGTGTTACTGTTGCTCTGGGACACAGTATAGTACACGGTGTGTGTGGTGTGTTACTGTTGCTCTGGGACACAGTATATTCTGAGTGTGTGTTACTGTTGCTCTGGGACACAGTATAGGACAGTGTGTGTTACTGTTGTATTAGTGGTGACCACTAACCAGTCTGGATATTCTGAGACCGGTATTAGTGGTGACCACTAACCAGTCTGGATATTCTGAGACCGGTATTAGTGGTGACCACTAACCAGATATTCTGAGATATTCTGAGACCACTAACCGGATATTCTGAGGCCGGTATTAGTGGTGACCACTAACCAGTCTGGATATTCTGAGACCGGTATTAGTGGTGACCACTAACCAGTCTGGATATTCTGAGTGGTGACCACTAACCAGTCTGGATATTCTGAGACCGGTATTAGTGGTGACCAGTCTGGATATTCTAACCAGTCTATTAGTGATGACCACTAACCAGTCTGGATATTCTGAGTGGTGACCACTAACCAGTCTGGATATTCTGAGATATTAGTGGTGACCACTAACCAGTCTGGATATTCTGAGACCGGTATTAGTGATGACCACTAACCAGTCTGTGGAATGTTTTGTCACATTACCAATTTCCAGTGTAAACTCTTCACTTCCTTGTCTGGCCTTTTTCATATTGATTATGGATATGAGAATGTGAACAAAACCGTAGATACTTAGATCACCTTGTTTTTGCCAAGTAACAGATAAGCATAGCATATATCCATAGACGTTTATACAATTTAAAGGGTAGGAAACAGGAGTTTTTCCTCACCAATGTAACACATTATGGTCAAAGACTTAAGTAACTTAATTGTAGTCATGATCTGGTTACCTGTAAGTACAAACCTAGTTATGTTTTTGGGTTATTACATATTTATTCACTTATTTCCGGGATACGCTACCCACAATGCACCAACGTTCGACTTCATATGGAAGATCTACTCTGCTACTGAGTTTGTATTTTAGCTCCAGCTGTCTTAGCCTGCTAGCCATGCTAGCATGTCTTTACATTCCAGACCAAGTGTTGGCGGACAAAGTTTGACGTGAACAAGAAGCAGATGGGGTATGCAGCATGCTCTTCAAATACGTTGTAGCTTGTGGGAACCTGCTAGCATGTCATTACATTCCAGACCAAGTGTTGGCGAACGAAGTTTGACGTGAACAAGAAGCAGATGGGGTATGCAGCATGCTCTTCAAATACGGTGTAGCTTGTGGGAACCCGTTAGCATGGCATTACATTCCAGAACCAGAACAATACGTTGTAGCTTGTGGGAACCCGTTAGCATGTCATTAGCATGTTAGGACCTGATGGAGGGACAATAGAGCCCTGAGTACCAGGCCATTAGGACCTGGTGGAGGGACAATAGAGCCCTGAGTACCAGGCCATTAGGACCTGGTGGAGGGACAATAGAGCCCTGAGTACCAGGCCATTAGGACCTGGTGGAGGGACAATAGAGCCCTGAGTACCAGGCCATTAGGACCTGATGGAGGGACAATAGAGCCCTGAGTACCAGGCCATTAGGACCTGGTGGAGGGACAATAGAGCCCTGAGTACCAGGCCATTAGGACCTGATGGAGGGACAATAGAGCCCTGAGTACCAGGCCATTAGGACCTGATGGAGGGACACTAGAGCCCTGAGTACCAGGCCATTAGGACCTGATGGAGGGACAATAGAGCCCTGAGTACCAGGCCATTAGGACCTGATGGAGGGACACTAGAGCCCTGAGTACCAGGCCATTAGGACCTGATGGAGGGACACTAGAGCCCTGAGTACCAGGCCATTAGGACCTGATGGAGGGACAATAGAGCCCTGAGTACCAGGCCATTAGGACCTGATGGAGGGACAATAGAGCCCTGAGTACCAGGCCATTGGGGACAATAGAGACCTGTGTTCCAGGCCATTAGGACCTGATGGAGGGACACTAGAGCCCTGAGTACCAGGCCATTAGGACCTGATGGAGGGACAATAGAGCCCTGAGTACCAGGCCATTAGGACCTGATGGAGGGACAATAGAGCCCTGAGTACCAGGCCATTAGGACCTGATGGAGGGACACTAGAGCCCTGAGTACCAGGCCATTAGGACCTGATGGAGGGACACTAGAGCCCTGAGTACCAGGCCATTAGGACCTGATTGGTGTGTAGTCAGTTGGGTTCTACCAAGGACCAGGCCGTTAGTGTCCTGATTGGTGTGTAGTCAGTTGGGTTCTACCAAGGACCAGGCCGTTAGGACCTGATTGGTGTGTAGTCAGTTGGGTTCTACCAAGGACCAGGCCTTTAGTGACCTGATTGGTGCGTGGTCAGTTGGGTTCTATCAAGGACCAGGCCGTTAGGACCTGATTGGTGTGTAGTCAGTTGGGTTCTACCAAGGACCAGGCCGTTAGGACCTGATTGGTGTGTAGTCAGTTGGGTGTAACCGCCATGTCCAGAGTTAATTAAAGGAGATGGAAGTTGACTCAGCAGAATGTGACTGTGGTCTTGACTCATGACTGCCGCTGTGGCGGTAATATGGGCACCACAACCGCCCCAGACACAAATACCAGTATAGGAACGAGTCAAAAACATGATTTGGGTTTAACAGAATATGAGCTACGAAAAGGAGCATTTTTCACACGACAGTTTTTAGTTTTATAGGACAACTGACAGATCAACGTTACACTGTGCATAGAATGAAAACATGTCTTCCAATCTAGCATTTTAAAGGGACAATATACAGTTCCTATAAGCATGTTTTAACTAAAGGACTTTGTGAAGAACCTTCACAGGTTCACAGGCCTAATCTTCATGGATATAGCTTTCACAGAGTAGAAGGTCTTCCATCCCCTCCAGTTGACTCCAATCTGTGTGTTCAATCCCCACGTATAAAGACCGTTTGGGTTTGAGAAGTAACACTCGTTGTACCAATAACCTCCGACCGCGTTGACTGCACACTTGTTGTCCTGGTCTCGGTCGAAGGTGGAGAACTTCATACCGCTGTGATAGGTGAGGGAGTCCCCTTGGTTCAAGCAGGAAACAAAGGTCAGATGTTATGGAACCTATCAGAGCCCTGGTCAAAATCCGTCTACTTTGTCACAGTGTGATCTAGGACCAGCCCCCTCCGTCATTTCTATGTAATACTATTCATTATGATCTCTAATAAACTGATCCCAGATCCGCTCTAAGATGGTGTATCTGTACGGTCCCCCCTGTCCTTTCTATGTAATACTATACACTATGATCTCTAATAAACTGATCCCAGATCAGCTCTAAGATGGTGTATCTGTACGGTCCCCCCCTGTCCTTTCTATGTAATACTATTCATTATGATCTCTAATAAACTGATCCCAGATCAGCTCTAAGATGATGTATCTGTAGGCCCCCCCCCCTGTCCTTTCTATGTAATACTATACACTATGATCTCTAATAAACTGATCCCAGATCGGCTCTAAGATGGTGTATCTGTACGGGTTTAAACTGTTCTCACCTGAACTAATGAATACAGCCCAGATGTTTCTCCAGATGTTTCTCTAAGGAAGTTCAACTGTTCTCACCTGCTCCTCCATCTTTAAAGCCAGTAACCTGGAGTTTGTAGCCATCCAGTTCAGGATCTGTGACTTTGGGAGAGATGGCGAAGGAGGAGTAGAAAGCGTAGGCTTTCTGTCCGTCAAAGTCCTCCATGTCCACCCTCAACTCGTAATTCTTTTTCAGAGTCAGGAGGTAGATGGTGTCCAGACCTGCATCGAACAGACGAGAGGGGAACCTTTTTTAGAACAGAGATATTCAACTTTTACCTGCATCGAACAGACGAGAAGGGAACCTTTTTTAGAACAGAGATATTCAACTCTTACCTGCATCCAACAGACGAGAGGGGAACCTTTTTTTAGAACAGAGATATTCAACTCTTACCCTTTACCAGGTTCACAGGCTGCTGGTTTTCTCTTCTACCTGGTAATTAATATCACCCACCTGGTGTCCCAGGTCTAAACCAGTCCCTGATGAAGAGGAACAATGTGAAAATGTTTTTAGTCAAGAGTTTAGTTTTTAAAAGATCCATTTCTATCAGACTCTTACCTGCACAGAGAGTCGGTCAGCAAGGAGAGTCATGTCTTCGGTCAGCACAGGAGAGTCATGTCTTCGGTCAGCACAGAGAGTCGGTCAGCACCATGTCTTTTAGGAGACATGTTTCGGTCAGCACAGAGAGTCATTCAACTCTTACCCTTACCAGGTTCACAGGCTGCTGGTTTTCTCTTCTCAGCACCAGAGAGTCAATTAATAGTCACCCACCTGGTGTCCCAGGTCTAAACCAGTCCCTGATGAAGAGGAACAATGTGAAAATGTCATGTCTTGGTCAGCACGCTGAGTCATGTCTTCAGTCAGTCACAGAGAGTGAGTTTTCAGCAAAGGATCTCCATTTCTATCATGGAGATGTCTTCAGTCAGCACGGAGAGTCGGTCAGCACGGAGAGTCATGTCTTCGGTCAGCACGGAGAGTCATGTCTTCAGTCAGCACAGAGAGTCGGTCAGCAAGGAGAGTCATGTCTTCGGTCAGCACGGAGAGTCGGTCAGCAGCAGGAGAGTCATGTCTTCGGTCAGCACAGAGAGTCATGTCAGCAGCAGCACAGAGAGTCATGTCTTTGGTCAGCACAGGAGAGTCATGTCTTCGGTCAGCACAGGAGAGTCATGTCTTCGGTCAGCACGGAGAGTCATGTCTTCAGTCAGCACAGAGAGTCGGTCAGCAAGGAGAGTCATGTCTTCGGTCAGCACGGAGAGTCATGTCTTCAGTCAGCACAGAGAGTCGGTCAGCAAGGAGAGTCATGTCTTCGGTCAGCACAGAGAGTCATGTCTTCAGTCAGCACAGAGAGTCATGTCTTCAGCAGCACAGAGAGTCATGTCTTTGGTCAGCACAGGAGAGTCATGTCTTCGGTCAGCACAGGAGAGTCATGTCTTCGGTCAGCACAGGAGAGTCATGTCTTCGGTCAGCACAGGAGAGTCATGTCTTCGGTCAGCACAGGAGAGTCATGTCTTCGGTCAGCACAGGAGAGTCATGTCTTCGGTCAGCACAGGAGAGTCATGTCGGTCAGCACAGGAGAGTCATGTCTTCGGTCAGCACAGGAGAGTCATGTCTTCAGTCAGCACGGAGAGTCATGTCTTCGGTCAGCACAGAGAGTCATGTCTTCGGGCAGCACAGAGAGTCATGTCTTCAGTCAGCACAGAGAGTCATGTCTTCAGCAGCACAGAGAGTCATGTCTTTGGTCAGCACAGGAGAGTCATGTCTTTGGTCAGCACAGGAGAGTCATGTCTTTGGTCAGCACAGGAGAGTCATGTCTTCGGTCAGCACAGGAGAGTCATGTCTTCGGTCAGCACAGGAGAGTCATGTCTTCAGTCAGCACAGAGAGTCGGTCAGCAAGGAGAGTCATGTCTTCAGCAGCACGGAGAGTCATGTCTTCAGTCAGCACAGAGAGTCATGTCTTCGGTCAGCACAGGAGAGTCATGTCTTTGGTCAGCACAGGAGAGTCATGTCTTCAGCAGCACAGAGAGTCATGTCTTCAGCAGCACAGAGAGTCATGTCTTTGGTCAGCACAGGAGAGTCATGTCTTTGGTCAGCACAGGAGAGTCATGTCTTCGGTCAGCACAGGAGAGTCATGTCTTCGGTCAGCACAGGAGAGGTCTTTGGTCAGCACAGGAGAGTCATGTCTTTGGTCAGCACAGGAGAGTCATGTCTTTGGTCAGCACAGGAGAGTCATGTCTTTGGTCAGCACAGGAGAGTCATGTCTTTGGTCAGCACAGGAGAGTCATGTCTTCGGTCAGCACAGGAGAGTCATGTCTTTGGTCAGCACAGGAGAGTCATGTCTTTGGTCAGCACAGGAGAGTCTTGGTCAGCACAGGAGAGTCATGTCTTTGGTCAGCACAGGAGAGTCATGTCTTTTGGTCAGCACAGGAGAGTCATGTCTTTGGTCAGCACAGGAGAGTCATGTCTTTGGTCAGCACAGGAGAGTCATGTCTTTGGTCAGCACAGGAGAGTCATGTCTTTGGTCAGCACAGGAGAGTCATGTCTTTGGTCAGCACAGGAGAGTCATGTCTTCGGTCAGCACAGGAGAGTCATGTCTTCGGTCAGCACGGAGAGTCATGTCTTCGGTCAGCACAGGAGAGTCATGTCTTCGGTCAGCACAGGAGAGTCATGTCTTCGGTCAGCACAGGAGAGTCATGTCTTTGGTCAGCACAGGAGAGTCATGTCTTTGGTCAGCACAGGAGAGTCATGTCTTTGGTCAGTCACAGGAGAGTCATGTCTTTCAGCACAGGAGAGTCAGCACAGGAGAGTCATGTCTTTGGTCAGCACAGGAGAGTCATGTCTTTGGTCAGCACAGGAGAGTCATGTCTTTGGTCAGCACAGGAGAGTCATGTCTTCGGTCAGCACAGGAGAGTCTTTGGTCAGCACAGGAGAGTCATGTCTTTGGTCAGCACAGGAGAGTCATGTCTTCGGTCAGCACAGGAGAGTCATGTCTTCGGTCAGCACAGGAGAGTCATGTCTTCGGTCAGCACAGGAGAGTCATGTCTTTGGTCAGCACAGGAGAGTCATGTCTTTGGTCAGCACAGGAGAGTCATGTCTTTGGTCAGCACAGGAGAGTCATGTCTTCGGTCAGCACAGGAGAGTCATGTGTCAGCACAGGAGGTCAGCACAGGAGAGTCATGTCTTCGGTCAGCACAGGAGAGTCATGTCTTTGGTCAGCACAGGAGAGTCATGTCTTTGGTCAGCACAGAGAGTCATGTCTTTGGTCATGTCTTTGGTCAGAGAGTCATGTCTTTGGTCAGCACAGGAGAGTCATGTCTTTGGTCAGCACAGAGAGTCATGTCTTCGGTCAGCACAGGAGAGTCATGTCTTTGGTCAGCACAGGAGAGTCATGTCTTTGGTCAGCACAGGAGAGTCATGTCTTCGGTCAGCACAGGAGAGTCATGTCTTCGGTCAGCACAGGAGAGTCATGTCTTTGGTCAGCACAGGAGAGTCATGTCTTCGGTCAGCACAGGAGAGTCATGTCTTTGGTCAGCACAGGAGAGTCATGTCTTGGTCAGCACAGGAGAGTCATGTCTTTGGTCAGCACAGGAGAGTCATGTCTTCGGTCAGCACAGGAGAGTCATGTCTTCGGTCAGCACAGAGAGTCGGTCAGCAAGGAGAGTCATGTCTTCGGTCAGCACAGGAGAGTCATGTCTTCGGTCAGCACAGGAGAGTCATGTCTTCGGTCAGCACAGGAGAGTCGGTCAGCACAGGAGAGTCTTCGGTCAGCACAGGAGAGTCATGTCTTTGGTCAGCACAGGAGAGTCATGTCTTTGGTCAGCACAGGAGAGTCATGTCTTTGGTCAGCACAGGAGAGTCATGTCTTTGGTCAGCACAGGAGAGTCATGTCTTTGGTCAGCACAGGAGAGTCATGTCTTTGGTCAGCACAGGAGAGTCATGTCTTTGGTCAGCACAGGAGAGTCATGTCTTTGGTCAGCACAGGAGAGTCATGTCTTTGGTCAGCACAGGAGAGTCATGTCTTTGGTCAGCACAGGAGAGTCATGTCTTGGTCAGCACAGGAGAGTCATGTCTTTGGTCAGCACAGGAGAGTCATGTCTTTGGTCAGCACAGGAGAGTCATGTCTTTGGTCAGCACAGGAGAGTCATGTCTTTGGTCAGCACAGGAGAGTCATGTCTTTGGTCAGCACAGGAGAGTCATGTCTTTGGTCAGCACAGGAGAGTCATGTCTTTGGTCAGCACAGGAGAGTCATGTCTTTGGTCAGCACAGGAGAGTCATGTCTTTGGTCAGCACAGGAGAGTCATGTAATATATTAGTGAATATGTTAGTGAATATATTATTATATATATTATTATATATATTAGTGAATATATTAGTGAATATATTAGTGAATATATTATTATATAGATTAGTGAATATATTATTATATATATTAGTGAATATATTATTATATATATTAGTGAATATATTAGTGAATATTAGTGAATATATTAGTGAATATATTAGTGAATATATTAGTGAATATATTAGTGAATATATTATTATATATATTAGTGAATATATTAGTGAATATATTAGTGAATATATTAGTGAATATATTAGTGAATATATTAGTGAATATATTATTATATATATTAGTGAATATATTAGTGAATATATTATTATATATATATTAGTGAATATATTATTATATATATATTAGTGAATATATTATTATATATATTAGTGAATATATTAGTGAATATATTATTATATATATTAGTGAATATATTATTATATATTAGTGAATATATTAGTGAATATATTATTATATATATTAGTGAATATATTATTATATAGATTAGTGAATATATTAGTGAATATATTATTATATATATATATTAGTGAATATATTAGTGAATATATTATTATATATATTAGTGAATATATTATTATATAGATTAGTGAATATATTAGTGAATATATTATTATATATATTAGTGAATATATTAGTGAATATATTATTATATATATTAGTGAATATATTATTATATATATTAGTGAATATATTAGTGAATATATTATTATATATATTAGTGAATATATTAGTGAATATATTAGTGAATATATTATTATATATATTAGTGAATATATTATTATATATATTAGTGAATATATTAGTGAATATATTATTATATATATTAGTGAATATATTATTATATATATTAGTGAATATATTAGTGAATATATTATTATATATATATTAGTGAATATATTATTATATATATATTAGTGAATATATTAGTGAATATATTAGTGAATATATTATTATATATATTAGTGAATATATTAGTGAATATATTATTATATATATTAGTGAATATATTATTATATATATTAGTGAATATATTATTATATATATATTAGTGAATATATTATTATATATATTAGTGAATATATTATTATATATATTAGTGAATATATTAGTGAATATATTATTATATATATTAGTGAATATATTATTATATATATTAGTGAATATATTAGTGAATATATTATTATATATATTAGTGAATATATTATTATATAGATTAGTGAATATATTATTATATATATTAGTGAATATATTAGTGAATATATTATTATATATGTTAGTGAATATATTATTATATATATTAGTGAATATATTATTATATATATTAGTGAATATATTATTATATATATTAGTGAATATATTATTATATATATTAGTGAATATATTATTATATATATATTAGTGAATATATTAGTGAATATATTATTATATATATATTAGTGAATATATTATTATATATATTAGTGAATATATTATTATATATATTAGTGAATATATTATTATATATATTAGTGAATATATTATTATATATATATTAGTGAATATATTATTATATATATATTAGTGAATATATTATTATATATATTAGTGAATATATTATTATATATATTAGTGAATATATTAGTGAATATATTATTATATATTAGTGAATATATTAGTGAATATATTATTATATATTAGTGAATATATTATTATATATATATTAGTGAATATATTATTATATATATTAGTGAATATATTAGTGAATATATTATTATATATATTAGTGAATATATTATTATATATATTAGTGAATATATTATTATATAGATTAGTGAATATATTAGTGAATATATTATTATATATATTAGTGAATATATTATTATATATATTAGTGAATATATTATTATATATATATTAGTGAATATATTATTATATATATATTAGTGAATATATTATTATATATATTAGTGAATATATTAGTGAATATATTATTATATAGATTAGTGAATATATTAGTGAATATATTATATATATATTAGTGAATATATTATTATATATATATTAGTGAATATATTATTATATATATATTAGTATATAGATTAGTGAATATATTAGTGAATATATTATTATATAGATTAGTGAATATATTAGTGAATATATTATTATATAGATTAGTGAATATATTAGTGAATATATTATTATATATTAGTGAATATATTAGTATATATAGTGAATATATTATTATATATTAGTGAATATATTAGTATATATTAGTGAATATATATATTATTATTATATATTAGTGAAATATATTATTAGATTATATATATTAGTGAATATATTATTATATAGATTAGTGAATATATTAGTGAATATATTATTATATATTAGTGAATATATTAGTATATATATTAGTGAATATATTATTATATATTAGTGAATATATTAGTATATAGATTAGTGAATATATTATTATATATATTAGTGAATATATTAGTGAATATATTATTATATATATTAGTGAATATATTATTATATATATATTAGTATATAGATTAGTGAATATATTAGTGAATATATTATTATATAGATTAGTGAATATATTAGTGAATATATTATTATATATTAGTGAATATATTAGTATATAGATTAGTGAATATATTATTATATATATTAGTGAATATATTATTATATATATTAGTGAATATATTATTATATATATTAGTGAATATATTATTATATAGATTAGTGAATATATTATTATATATATTAGTGAATATATTATTATATATATTAGTGAATATATTAGTGAATATATTATTATATATGTTAGTGAATATATTATTATATAGATTAGTGAATATATTATTATATATATTAGTGAATATATTATTATATAGATTAGTGAATATATTAGTGAATATATTATTATATATATTAGTGAATATATTAGTGAATATATTATTATATATATTAGTGAATATATTAGTGAATATATTATTATATATATTTTTGTACATGTTATTTTTTAACTGCTTTGGAGTAGTGTGGGAGGTTGCTTTTCTAGACGCACTGGTTTTACACACCGACTAAAGGGGATTTGGTCCTGTTGTGATTTGGCCCTGTTGTGATTTGGCCCTGTTGTGATTTGGCCCTGTTGTTATTGGTCCTGCCTAACTACTGACCGTCACAACAACCTCACTAACAGAGAAGTCAATTTAACAAACCAATGAATCATTTATATTATCCAGGGTTTTTCCATGGATGATCTGTCCTTGATGAGGCTTTTTGAAAGAAGTCCTTTACCCAGCCAGTACTCTCCTGCTGCGTGTCCAAAGCCGTTCTTGTACTGGTCCCATCCTCTGTAGAAGTTCACTGTTCCATCCATCCTCCTCTGAAACACCTGGAAGGAGGGGAAGAGAAGGGGAGAGGAGAAATTATAAGCATCTAGGCCATGTCGTCAAGTACTGACTCAGGAGAATTCAGTATCAACGGTTGATCAGACCTCTAATCTGGCAGAAAACAGTTGTCTTAAAATACTTCAACAAGATCAGTGTATGTCGATGTAGCATGTTTTTGTTGATGCTGACTAGTATGGTTTGTAAGGTGTTGATGCTGACTAGTATGGTCTGGAGGGGCTGAGGCAGACTCTAGTATGGTCTGGAGGGGCTGAGGCAGACTCTAGTATGGTCTGGAGGGGCTGAGGCAGACTCTAGTCTGGTCTGGAGGGGCTGAGGCAGACTCTAGTCTGGTCTGGAGGGGTTGAGGCCGACTCTAGTCTGGTCTGGAGGGGTTGAGGCCGACTCTAGTCTGGTCTGGAGGGGTTGAGGCCGACTCTAGTCTGGTCTGGAGGGGTTGAGGCCGACTCTAGTCTGGTCTGGAGGGGTTGAGGCCGACTCTAGTCTGGTCTGGAGGGGTTGAGGCCGACTCTAGTCTGGTCTGGAGGGGTTGAGGCCGACTCTAGTCTGGTCTGGAGGGGTTGAGGCCGACTCTAGTCTGGTCTGGAGGGGTTGAGGCCGACTCTAGTCTGGTCTGGAGGGGTTGAGGCCGACTCTAGTCTGGTCTGGAGGGGTTGAGGCCGACTCTAGTCTGGTCTGGAGGGGTTGAGGCCGACTCTAGTCTGGTCTGGAGGGGTTGAGGCCGACTCTAGTCTGGTCTGGAGGGGTTGAGGCCGACTCTAGTCTGGTCTGGAGGGGTTGAGGCCGACTCTAGTCTGGTCTGGAGGGGTTGAGGCCGACTCTAGTCTGGTCTGGAGGGGTTGAGGCCGACTCTAGTCTGGTCTGGGGTTGAGGCCGACTCTAGTCTGGTCTGGAGGGGGTTGAGGCCGACTCTAGTCTGGTCTGGAGGGGTTGAGGCCGACTCTAGTCTGGTCTGGAGGGGTTGAGGCCGACTCTAGTCTGGTCTGGAGGGTTGAGGCCGACTCTAGTCTGGTCTGGAGGGGTTGAGGCCGACTCTAGTCTGGTCTGGAGGGTTGAGGCCGACTCTAGTCTGGTCTGGAGGGGTTGAGGCCGACTCTAGTCTGGTCTGGAGGGTTGAGGCCGACTCTAGTCTGGTCTGGAGGGGTTGAGGCCGACTCTAGTCTGGTCTGGGGGGTTGAGGCCGACTCTAGTCTGGTCTGGGGGTTGAGGCCGACTCTAGTAGTCTGGGGGTTGAGGGTCTGGTCTGGGGGTTGAGGCCGACTCTAGTCTGGTCTGGGGGTTGAGGCCGACTCTAGTCTGGTCTGGGGGGTTGAGGCCGACTCTAGTCTGGTCTGGGGGGTTGAGGCCGACTCTAGTCTGGTCTGGGGGGTTGAGGCCGACTCTAGTCTGGTCTGGAGGGGTTGAGGCCGACTCTAGTCTGGTCTGGAGGGGTTGAGGCCGACTCTAGTCTGGTCTGGAGGGGGTTGAGGCCGACTCTAGTCTGGTCTGGAGGGGTTGAGGCCGACTCTAGTCTGGTCTGGAGGGGTTGAGGCCGACTCTAGTCTGGTCTGGAGGGGTTGAGGCCGACTCTAGTCTGGTCTGGAGGGGTTGAGGCCGACTCTAGTCTGGTCTGGAGGGGTTGAGGCCGACTCTAGTCTGGTCTGGGGGTTGAGGCCGACTCTAGTCTGGTCTGGAGGCCCGGTTGGAGGGGGTTGAGGCCCGACTCTAGTCTGGTCTGGGGGTTGAGGCCGACTCTAGTCTGGTCTGGAGGGGTTGAGGCCCGGTCTGGAGGGGTTGAGGCCCGACTCTAGTATGGTCTGGGGGGGTTGAGGCCGACTCTAGTCTGGTCTGGGGGGGTTGAGGCCGACTAGTATGGTCTGGAGGGGTTGAGGCCGACTAGTCTGGTCTGGAGGGGTTGAGGCCGACTCTAGTCTGGTCTGGAGGGGTTGAGGCCGACTCTAGTCTGGTCTGGAGGGGTTGAGGCCGACTAGTCTGGTCTGGAGGGGTTGAGGCCGACTCTAGTCTGGTCTGGAGGGGTTGAGGCCGACTCTAGTCTGGTCTGGGGGTTGAGGCCGACTCTAGTCTGGTCTGGAGGGGTTGAGGCCGACTCTAGTCTGGTCTGGAGGGTTGAGGCCGACTCTAGTCTGGTCTGGAGGGGTTGAGGCCGACTCTAGTCTGGTCTGGGGGGTTGAGGCCGACTCTAGTCTGGTCTGGAGGGGTTGAGGCCGACTCTAGTCTGGTCTGGAGGGGTTGAGGCCGACTCTAGTCTGGTCTGGAGGGGTTGAGGCCGACTCTAGTCTGGTCTGGAGGGGTTGAGGCCGACTCTAGTCTGGTCTGGAGGGGTTGAGGCCGACTCTAGTCTGGTCTGGAGGGGTTGAGGCCGACTCTAGTCTGGTCTGGAGGGGTTGAGGCCGACTCTAGTCTGGTCTGGAGGGGTTGAGGCCGACTCTAGTCTGGTCTGGAGGGGTTGAGGCCGACTCTAGTCTGGTCTGGAGGGGTTGAGGCCGACTCTAGTCTGGTCTGGAGGGGTTGAGGCCGACTCTAGTCTGGTCTGGGGGGGTTGAGGCCGACTCTAGTCTGGTCTGGAGGGGTTGAGGCCGACTCTAGTCTGGTCTGGAGGGGTTGAGGCCGACTCTAGTCTGGTCTGGAGGGGTTGAGGCCGACTCTAGTCTGGTCTGGAGGGGTTGAGGCCGACTCTAGTCTGGTCTGGAGGGGTTGAGGCCGACTCTAGTCTGGTCTGGAGGGGTTGAGGCCGACTCTAGTCTGGTCTGGAGGGGTTGAGGCCGACTTCTAGTCTGGTCTGGAGGGTTGAGGCCGACTCTAGTCTGGTCTGGAGGGTTGAGGCCGACTCTAGTCTGGTCTGGAGGGGTTGAGGCCGACTCTAGTCTGGTCTGGAGGGGTTGAGGCCGACTCTAGTCTGGTCTGGAGGGGTTGAGTCTGACTCTAGTCTGGTCTGGAGGGGTTGAGGCCGACTCTAGTCTGGTCTGGAGGGGTTGAGGCCGACTCTAGTCTGGTCTGGAGGGGTTGAGGCCGACTCTAGTCTGGTCTGGGGGGTTGAGGCCGACTCTAGTCTGGTCTGGAGGGGTTGAGGGCCGACTCTAGTCTGGTCTGGAGGGGTTGAGGCCGACTCTAGTCTGGTCTGGGGGGTTGAGGCCGACTCTAGTCTGGTCTGGGGGTTGAGGCCCGACTCTAGTCTGGTCTGGGGGGTTGAGGCCGACTCTAGTCTGGTCTGGGGGTTGAGGCCGACTCTAGTCTGGTCTGGGGGGTTGAGGCCGACTCTAGTCTGGTCTGGGGGGTTGAGGCCCGGTCTGGTCTGGAGGGGTTGAGGCCCGACTCTAGTATGGTCTGGGGGTTGAGGCCGACTCTAGTCTGGTCTGGAGGGGTTGAGGCCCTGGTCTGGAGGGGTTGAGGCCCGACTCTAGTATGGTCTGGGGGTTGAGGCCGACTCTAGTCTGGTCTGGGGGGTTGAGGCCGACTCTAGTATGGTCTGGGGGGTTGAGGCCGACTCTAGTATGGTCTGGGGGGTTGAGGCCGACTCTAGTCTGGTCTGGGGGTTGAGGCCGACTCTAGTCTGGTCTGGGGGTTGAGGCCCGGTCTGGAGGGGGTTGAGGCCCGACTCTAGTATGGTCTGGGGGGTTGAGGCCGACTCTAGTCTGGTCTGGGGGTTGAGGCCTGGTCTGGGGGGTTGAGGCCTAGATGGTCTGGAGGTTGAGGCCGACCAGTCTGGTCTGGAGGGGTTGAGGCCGACTCTAGTCTGGTCTGGGGGGGGTTGAGGCCGACTCAGTCTGGTCTGAGGCCGACTCTAGTCTGGTCTGGAGGGGTTGAGGCCGACTCTAGTCTGGTCTGGAGGGGTTGGAGGCCGACTCTAGTCTGGTCTGGAGGGGTTGAGGCCGACTCTAGTCTGGTCTGGAGGGGTTGAGGCCGACTCTAGTCTGGTCTGGAGGGGTTGAGGCCGACTCTAGTCTGGTCTGGAGGGGTTGAGGCCGACTCTAGTCTGGTCTGGAGGGGTTGAGGCCGACTCTAGTCTGGTCTGGAGGGGTTGAGGCCGACTCTAGTCTGGTCTGGGGGGTTGAGGCCGACTCTAGTCTGGTCTGGAGGGGTTGAGGCCGACTCTAGTCTGGTCTGGAGGGGTTGAGGCCGACTCTAGTCTGGTCTGGAGGGGTTGGAGGTTGACTCTAGTCTGGTCTGGAGGGGTTGAGGCCGACTCTAGTCTGGTCTGGAGGGGTTGAGGCCGACTCTAGTCTGGTCTGGAGGGGTTGAGGCCGACTCTAGTCTGGTCTGAGGGGTTGAGGCCGACTCTAGTCTGGTCTGGAGGGGTTGAGGCCGACTCTAGTCTGGTCTGGAGGGGTTGAGGCCGACTCTAGTCTGGTCTGGAGGGGTTGAGGCCGACTCTAGTCTGGTCTGGAGGGGTTGAGGCCGACTCTAGTCTGGTCTGGAGGGGTTGAGGCCGACTCTAGTCTGGTCTGGAGGGGTTGAGGCCGACTCTAGTCTGGTCTGGAGGGGTTGAGGCCGACTCTAGTCTGGTCTGGAGGGGTTGAGGCCGACTCTAGTCTGGTCTGGAGGGGTTGAGGCCGACTCTAGTCTGGTCTGGAGGGGTTGAGGCCCGACTCTAGTCTGGTCTGGAGGGGTTGAGGCCGACTCTAGTCTGGTCTGGGGGGTTGAGGCCGACTCTAGCATGGTCTGGTCTGGAGGGGTTGAGGCCGACTCTAGTCTGGTCTGGGGGTTGAGGCCGACTCTAGTCTGGTCTGGTCTGGAGGGGTTGAGGCCCGACTCTAGTATGGTCTGGGGGTTGAGGCCGACTCTAGTCTGGTCTATGGTCTGGAGGGGTTGAGGCCGACTCTAGTCTGGTCTGGGGGTTGAGGCCGACTCTAGTCTGGTCTGGGGGTTGAGGGACTCTAGTATGGTCTGGGGGTTGAGGCCCGACTCTAGTATGGTGGTCTGGGGGGTTGAGGCCGACTCTAGTCTGGTCTGAGGGTCTGGAGGGGTTGAGGCGACCTAGTATGGTCTGGGGGTTGAGGCCGACTCTAGTCTAGTCTGGGGGTTGAGGCCCGGTCTGGAGGGGTTGAGGCCCGACTCTAGTATGGTCTGGGGGGTTGAGGCCGACTCTAGTCTGGTCTGGGGGTTGAGGCCGACTCTAGTCTGGTCTGGGGGGTTGAGGCCGACTCTAGTCTGGTCTGGGGGTTGAGGCCGACTCTAGTCTGGTCTGGGGGGTTGAGGCCGACTCTAGTATGGTCTGAGGCGACTCTAGTCTGGTCTGGGGGTTGAGGCCGACTCTAGTCTGGTCTGGGGGTTGAGGCCGACTCTAGTCTGGTCTGGGGGGTTGAGGCCCTAGTCTGGTCTGGGGGTGGAGGCCGACTCTAGTCTGGTCTGGGGGTTGAGGCCGACTCTAGTCTGGTCTGGGGGGTTGAGGCCGACTCTAGTCTGGTCTGGGGGTTGAGGCCGACTCTGGAGTCTGGTCTGGGGGTTGAGGCCGACTCTAGTCTGGTCTGGGGGGGTTGAGGCCGACTCTAGTCTGGTCTGGGGTTGAGGCCCGACTCTAGTATGGTC
>NW_027038476.1:0-31553 GCF_034236695.1 Oncorhynchus nerka
GGTAGAGGCTAGTCTGAGAAATTCACTGATAAGAGTCGGGAATAGAGATCAGTCAGGGGATAGTTAGCTACTATTCATTAAACCTAACGCCGAGGGGAATTTTGTCCCGTGTACCGGTAGAGGCTAGTCTGAGAAATTCACTGATAAGAGTCGGGAATAGAGATCAGTCAGGGGATAGTTAACCACTATTCATTAAGCCTAACGCCGAGGGGAAAAGATTGCAATTTTGTCCCGGGAATCGGTCGAGGCTAGACTGATAAGAGGTTCACCGATAGGGATCGGCTTTCAGGGGACAGAGAGATAACGTGTATTAATTTTGATAGGGATTAATGCGATAGGGATCAGTAGGGGATAGAATTGGATTCTAGAAGTTGAATTCTATCCAGTAAATCCGCTTTGTCCGGTCTGATAGGGGTCGTTTTAATAAGAGGTCAGAAATATAACCTGTATTTGTATGTTTTGTCTATTTGTAACTGTTTATATTAAAATACAAGGTGGTTGTAATTGTTTCCATTAAGATTGTTGGTGGTTAGATAGAGAGAGATACAAGTATAATAAGGGATATTGGATAAATCCGGAACCTCTATATTGTATGTACCTATGACTTCTGTGTTAAATGTATAATTAGTAACGAAATGACTGATGTATAATTGAAATAATATCTGAATATAATATTTGAATGTTGAGATTAATTAGTCGAATAGATCCCTTGGTTGTGCGCTCCACAAACGCTATACGGACCCATGCGTTTTCTATAACTAAAACATACAAAGGAGAGGTTCAGAGATAAGACAGAGCACGTGCAGCAGTCTCTCTTCGAGTACATAGTGGTTATTAGTCAACGTTGGGCGAAGTATATACTAACTATATTCAGATAAAAGGAGAGAATTCCGAATAAAACTACGATTAAATTCCGATTGAATTAAATAAAATTACGATTAAAGCAAATTCACAATGGCGACCCCCAATACTCCAAAGCTGAGGTTTAATGAGTTCCTAGAACAAAAAATAGAATATAGATCAGGGGGAAGGGAACAATGGAAGCACATGAAGAAAGTTTGGGAGGGATTAAAGCTAAAATGGACACAGGAAGGTTATTTAGGAGGGGGACCCCCAGTTCAGCTGAAAACAATGGAATGTGGGTTAAGAGAGACGCTGAAGGAAGCTAGAGAGAACGAGGCAGAAAAGAACAAAAATCACGTATTTAAGAAAGAAGGGACTAAACAGAGAGAAAGGGCAGAAGTGGAATTGAAGATAGGAACTTGGGCCATCGAAGAGGCGCTAAGATCAAAACTGAATAAAAAAACGGAAATGATGGGGGTGGCCACTCCCTCACAAGGGGAAGATGAGCAGACGGACCACCACCAGGAGATGGCGCCAAATCCATTGCCCTCTGCCCCGCCAACACATGTGCCCTCAACGACCCGACCCCTTTACCCGGTGCTACCAAATCTGCCTCCACATTATACTGAAAAGGGGAAAAGGGCCGGGCCCGCGCCAACACAGGCCCCTGTGTTCCTTGTAAAAGAAGGAGTACTTAGAGGGGATACGTTGATCACAGGGGGCCACCTGGAATGTGAAGAATTAAAGCCTGGCCCACAGGATTACTCCACACCAGGGGGCGCACAAAGGTGTACACCAGGGCCATCTGACATGCATGCCCCTCGAGCTATGCGAGAACAGCTCCACCCCAGTGGCCACACGAGGAATCCATTCATAGATGGAGCAGGGGGCAACGGGAGCAGCTTGAAGTCAGAGGGGAGGAGAACCCCCACCTCCTGCACATCCAGTGTGTACAGAGAACATAGAGGGGAACCAAGGAGCGATATTAGTAAGGAGTATTTCACAAGTGGCCACCGACAAGAAGAAAATGTAATGTCTTTCAGCGAACCGGAAGAACAGGAAGGAGATGATATGGAACCACAAGAGGAGACAGGGGAAGACGCTCCCTCACGGCCGCAGGTGTATGGGAGGCAGAAAGCCAACTGAAACTCATGGAAGAAGTCGCAGGAGAAACGGATGAAATAGTCCTGATACAAGGAGTTTTTAAGGGAAAATCAACCCCGTTGAAACGGCAGTAAGACGGTCGAGGCGCCTCATAGCCAGACAAAGGAGAAAAGAAGAAGAAGAAGCCCAAAGACGACATGGGTCGCATCAAATGCCACTCAGGATGGACGACACAACGCACCGAGAGGAATACGTTGCCTGGAAGATGCAAGATTTAACGGCCCTGATGGAACAGCTCCCGAGCTTACATGGGGGAGCCTCAGCCTGGCTGCTTCAGCTTCAGTCCCTAACTTCCGGGGTCCGGCTTGCCTTGGGGGACATGAAGGCCTTATTGGCTAGGTCAACCGACTACACGACCATGAATGCCCTAATAAACATAGCAGGACTGGGAAAATTGGGGTCAGCAACAGAACCTGAGAAATACAGAGTATCACTGTGGAATGAGCTCAGAAGGGCATATCCCACCGAGAAAATTACGCAACCCTTACCTCTTTTGCGATGGAAGACGGGGAGCAGGCAGCTCAATACCTAGATAGGGCCAAGACCACCTGGAGGTCAGTCCACATTGAATCCCATGACCAAAGCGGAACCACTCTCAGCATGTGGAAGGAGATGGTGGTAAATGGGACGCCGACAGAGGTGAAAAACAAGCTAAGGGCCACAGTGGGGCTGATGGCCTTGCCCACTACCCAATTCAACTCCCATGTCCACCATCACATCTCTCAATACAACAAAGACAAGGGCACGGCTGATTCACAAGTTCTGTCGCTGCAACTCCAGTTGCTCAAATTACATTTGAATGAGGCCCAAAAGACCGCAAAGCCAAAAAAGCAAATGGTGGCGGAGGAACCCACTGATATAGCCAAGATTCTCACTCAGACCATGAACCAGATGTTGGTGGCCGCTCCAGCACCACCGACCCTCGCACAGGCACCGGTCGTATACGCCGCCCCTCCAAATCCAGGAGCAAGCTACGGATATGGAGGTTATGCCCAGCCGAGTTACTTCAACCCCCCAGGACCAGCATGGGGGGGGGGGTACCGCCACAAGCAAGACCCATTCATTGCTACAACTGTAACCACGTAGGCCATTACGCCAGAGACTGCCCCGCTCCCCTCTCACAGCAGCGCCAGTCATTCTTGGCCAACAGGGGGAGGAGAGGTGGACAACGGGGAAGAGGGGCCCCAAGGTACCCAGCCCCTGCACAGGGATATCCACCAGCCCCTGCCCAGGGATATCCACCAGCCCCTGCCCAGGGATATCCACCAGCCCCTGCACAGGGATATCCACCAGCCCCTGGTCAGGGATATCAACCAGCCTACAACCCAGCACCTCCTACCAGTCCCACCTTCCAGGGGATGTCCGAGGGATATCCCCCATGGGAATGAGGCTGCCCACCACCACCAGTCGGGTTAGATGGCCAACAATTCTCTGTCCACACGGAACCCACTATTACATGTGTAGTACAAGGGGTCACCCACAGGTTCCTTGTGGACACGGGATGTACATATTCCGCCATCAATTCTAATCAAACCCTCTCTTCAGACAAGGTAAAGGTGGTGGGGGTTTCAGGAAATCCTGAAGATCAATACAAAACTACTCCCCTATTGTTCCAGTGGGGCCCTTCCAGTTTGAAACACCAATTCCTATATTGTCCAAATTGCCCAATCAACCTACTAGGTCGAGACCTACTCTGTAAGTTAGGATGCGCAATCTACCTAACTGAGTCAGGTGTGGAGGTCGCGTTCGATCCACCGCCAAGGGCCCGAATCCTGATGCTCCCAATTCTGCCCGCACCTGCTCTATCCACCACACAGGAGGTTTACTGGCTCAAGTGTCTACAATCTGGACCTGGAACTCCTGCCATCCAATTTCAATTCAACCAATGGAGGAAGCTTATATACACCTTTCATCCCTATAAGACACCACTGGCAGAGTTGCACTGCACTCTCAACGTCACTGACGACGAAGACACACCTTACACACAAGATTGGGATGAAAACATGATGCATCTTACCCCAAACATACGCTGCCTTACCATCGTGTGCGGCCCTGAGGGGTGGCAGCCCTAGTCATACTCCCACACCATACTAAACCTTGGTATCAACTGGGACCCGACTCTGCTCCACACGTGACCCTCGCAGTAGGGAATGGACATGAGGCCCGAAGCCTGGGTCCAATGATAAAAGGGCCTCGAAACTCACTTGGGAAGCGACTAGTACACCAGGCCTGTTGAAGGCCACCACCGAAGAGATGTGGCGTCTGACCATGGTGGACACTGAAGAACAGTGCCAGCCTGAGCGCCTCACTCTCCCCAGGCATCACGGGAAACCATATTCTGATCACCCTTCCTCTCCTGCTGTCTTGGAGTCCATAGACAAGGCAATATGGACAACCACACCATTTGACGTGGGAAAGTTACAGGTCAAACCAGTGTGCATTACCCTAACCAATCCGGCACAGATACCAATATTTCGAACCCAATATCGATTGAAGCAAGAACAGACTGAGGGGATCAGACCCACTATCGAAGGCCTCCTTGGAGCTGGGTGCATATACAGGACTTGGTCACCCTGGAACACCCCCATACTTCCTGTTCTGAAGGCAGGAGGAGAAACATACCGGATGGTGCAAGATTTCCGGGCTGTAAATGAAGTTACCACACCCATCGATCTCCCGGTTCCAGACCCATACATCATACTGAGCAACCTGTCACCCAAACATCGGTATTTCACCGTAGTGGACTTGGCCAATGCCTTTTTCAGCATCCCATTGGATGAGGCTTCCCAGCCACTTTTTGCCTTTACCTACGAGAATCAGCAATTTACCTATTCCGTACTTCCCAAGGTTACACTTCTTCCCGGGAATCTTCAATTATATTCTGAAGACTCACCTGGCAGAACTGAAAATCCCAGAAGGAGTGATACTCATACAATACGTAGACGACCTGTTGCTGGGGGCTCCCACCTCAGACCTCTGTCTAGAAATGACTAAAACCCTGTTAGACTTTCTGGCAGTCAAAGGCTACAAAGTCAAGATGTCAAAAGTCCAATCATGCAGACGAACCGTTCTGTTCCTGGGAAGGGAAATCTCAAGCGAGGGGGCCGGACTCTCAAAATCACACCGAGACTCAATCTTACATCATCCCAAGGCCATTACTGTTTAGGGAATGCTCTTTCCTGGGGTTGTGGGATCGCGTACTCACATCAGAACTATACTGAAAGAACTGAACCTCTGAGATTGTTCGAGAAGCTGGCCCAAGAAACCTACAGGCCCCACTTACATGGACTCCTGAAGCTTCAGCGGCGTTTGGGCACCTGAAGACTGACCTGTCTGTGGCTGCTGCTCTCACGGCACCAGACTATGGTAAAAAGATTTCATTGGATGTTTCTGAAAAGGAAGGTTTTGCATCCGTCCTTTTCAGAAACATGAGGGGAGAGAAGAGTACTTATGTACCACTCTTCAAAACTTGACCACATTGAAGCTGGCCAAGACCGCCTGCTCCAGGTACGTTGCGGCGGTAGCCAAGGCGATTGAGAAGACAGCCCATCTGGTAATGTGCCACAAGATGCAAATACACACCCACCACGGGGTGGCAGCATACCTCATCAGCAAAGAATTTACCTTCAGTGCGGACAGAAAAAACAAAATCCAGAACAAGTGCACCCAGTCACACATCACCTTTGTGAACACCGACAAGAACATGGCAGATGCACTTACCGCAGAAGATGGCCTAGCACACTCCTGCCAAGAGAGGGCAGCACAAGAGCTTAAACTGAGACCAGACCTGGAAAATGAACCACTGACATCTCCAGACCTATGGCTGTACACAGACGGATGTTGCTACAAGGGAGACACAGGAAACGTAGCTGCCTATGCGTTGTACAGCAGCTGCATGACAAAACACATGTCACGTTGGAATCAGGAATTATCCCCCAGCCAGCATCGGCACAACTTGCGGAAATTGTGGCCTTGACTCAAGCTCTAGAAAGCCGAAGGAAAAACTGTAAACATTTATACGGACTCGGCATACGCACACAGAGCTGTGCACATAGATGGACCACAATGGGTTAGGCGCAACTTTACCACCACAGGTAACCTACCCATCAAGCACCGAGCCCAAATGGAACGTTTGATGCATGCCGTGTCCTTACCAAAAACAGTGGCCATAATGAAATGCCGAGGCCACCAAAGACTGACCAGCAGAATCAATCAAGGAAATGATGCCGCAGACCTGGCAGCCAAGGCCGCAGGAGGATACAGCCCCCAGATGGTGCTCGGGATAGAACCGGCAAGGACTGAATTGACAAGCCAACACATACTAGAACTACAGGAAGAGGCGGGCCCTTCGAACATTCGGTTTGGACACAGAAGGGGAGGCTCCAAGGGACCAGATGGAATATGGAGATGCCATGACGGCCGACTGGTGGCTCCAGCTAATCTCTGTCCAGAACTGGTAAGGAAGCCCATGGACCCACTCATGAAGGGAAACCCAGAACTTTACAGAAGGTTTCATACATATGGTGGCACCCCCACATGAAGGACATGACAGATTTATTCTGTGACGAATGCAACATATGTGGGAGCCACAATCCAAAGAAGCCCTACCAAACCCCGATGGGGCTTACCCGGTGCCAAACGCATGTTTCAAGACATCAGTATAGACTATACAGACATGGGAGAAGACAATGTAAAGAACGGGAAGAGATATTTGCTAGTAATGGTAGATAGATTCTCTAGATGGGTGAAGCAATTCCAACAGCTAAGGAGGATGGGCAAACGGTCATTAAGTGGCTGCAGTCAGAACTAATACCTAGATATGGGGTCCCTAGACATATCCGAAGCGACAATGGGTCCCACTTCGTAAACAAACATCTGAGACAGGTGGAGGAGAGGTTCGGCATTATACACAAGTTTGGTTCCGTGTATAAGCCGCAGGCCCAAGGCCTTGTGGAGCGCTGCAACCAATCTCTTAAGTGTAAGATAGCCAAAGTGTATTATGCTGGTACCAAACTGACATGGTGGAGGCCCTGCCACTGGCGTTGATGGCCATGAGGTCATCACCTGGGGCAGGGACTCATCTCTCACCCCACGAAATAATGACAGGGAGAGTAATGCCAGGTCCACCAAGAGAGGGAGGTCATATGCCCCCTCTTGATGTACACCAGATAGGTATGACTGACTATGTAAGAAAATTGACGGAACTGTCCGCAGCTCTTTCCAAACAGATACACAAAGTCCATGAGGGGGGAGCTGACGGGAGATCCGGAGAAACTGAGGGTAAGGTCGGCGATTGGGTAAGGATCAAGGTCCACAAAGAAAGTGGGCGGATCCCAGGTGGACTGGACCGCACGAAGTGAAGGAGGTTACTTCACACTCAGTCCAGGTCAAAGGTAATCGGGCGCACCTTGGCACCACCTGACTCATTGTACACCAGCACCGACTCCTTCCAGAACTCTGACTGAAGTCAGGGTCGATTTGAGCGACCTAAATTTGATTACAACCACAGAACCCTTAGTTGGTGAGGATGTGGGAGCAACTCCCCAGCACACCAACTAACAGGTCGTCCAGAGATAGGGCTATCCCTGGACGAGATTGGATATCAGGCCCGTGTTTGTTATTTTCATTGTAGTCACAGGAGTTTCCATGGGGATTCTCCTGTGGGTATTAGAGCATCATACACCCACATTACATGCAGATTTAGGACCCCTAATGGGTCATCCAACCTGACCACATCCATGGCACATATAGAACTGACCAATCATTTGCATAGGCATTCCACCACCCCTGACACTGATTGTAAGGCCAACAAATACGGAGCACGACCGTTGCGTCCCCGCACACGCAACCAATATCATTAACATCCCTTAGGGAACTTTAGGTACTCTAGGCTAAAGGGGAGGGAACAGGTGGGGGCCAATGCACTCCGGTTTGCCGGACATGTCTGGTATATGACATTAGGGAAGGTTGGAGATTGGTCTTGAGGAATTTGGTGGGGGAGACAGGTAATGGTGGGAAGACTGGACAACAGACGAGGGGGCAGTAAAATGGCGGAAGCGACTGACTTTAACTAAGACAAATCTGGGACTGAAACTTACTGTCAGGCCAGGGCCCAGCCCTTAGGGTGTTATGATTTCATACTGGCCCCAGGGAATTCCCGGGTCAGTTATTGGTTGTGGCGAATTTGCGTGACTAATAATTCTAAACCGACTTCGGTAACAATTAAGGAATGACATGGCCACACCCGGTAAAGGGTCCCGTCATCCCCACTGTTTGGCCCCGTGAGGTATATCGAGGCTTAAAAGTCCGGATGATGTCATTTTAACAGCCCAGGAATCTCAGGTTTTCCAATAATTGGCTATATTGACCGAGGAAGCTGCAAATACCACCAGGCAGAGTTGTGTGGTGTATGGGGAGTCAGTCCATTGCTCCGCATGTCCCAGCAGTAGTGACTCTAGCATGTCTAATCCCTCTTATGACTACAGATAACCCCAGGGATAATTGTACTGCCTGGGGATGAGGCTATCCGTTATAAATTCACCACTAAAGGAAACCCAGTGTTTTCCAACCCCAGGTTGCAAGAGGCAAATTTTACTTGTCAATATGACGGGAGGAGGAACTGAGGTGGGAGGGATTCCTGCGCGGATTGGTGTCTGGATAAAGTTAATATTAGGGGAGCCTCAGGCCAATTTCCAGAGCAGATGTGTGGTGGTGGTGTGGTAGTACGGTCCTGTTTGATAAGTTACCTCCAACAGTACTGACGCCTGTGCACTTGTTACTCTTGTTGCCTGTTTCTATCTGCCCTAGGAGCCGAGGACCTTGTTCTGCGGATCCAGGGGAGTGAATCTGATATAGGGGACGTTTCAGGAGAACCACCACCCCATCTAGTGGAGACCCCTCCTACATAGACGCTATCGGAGTCCTTAGGGAGTGCCTGATGAGTATAAGTTAATAGATCAGGTAGCTGCAGGGTTTGAAATCATCCATCTGTTGGTGGTGCACAATTAAAAGAATGTTGATCGTATTAACTCATATTCATTACAACGTCCAAAGACTAGGCAACTGGACTCAGCAGGGTTTTGAAGCAGTACATGGTCAACTGGCTGCAACCAGCCTGATGGCTTTCCAAAAATCGTATTGCCATTGATATGTTACTCTCTGAGAAGGGGCATGAGTTTGCTCTATGTTTGGTGACCAGTGTTGTACTTTCATCCCTAATAACACAGCCTCGGATGGTAGTTTGACGGTCGCTCTGGAAGGTCTGCGGACGCTTAATGGTAAAATGAAATCTCATTCTGGGATAGATACCTCGATGGGATTCCTGGATGAGTGCGTTTGGTAAATATAGAACCCTGATGTCCTCCATTTTGGTATCCATTTCAGTGTTCGCTGCCATTTTAGTTCTCTGTGGATGCTGTTGCATTCCATGCATCCGTTCCCTTACTACTAGGTCATCTCTAGAGCTATTGACCCTTCTCCCCTTCCCAGATGTTTCCTCTGCTGGATAAAAGACCTACTTGAATTAGAGGGATGAGGAGGGAGAGTGCCTGTGAGGTTTATACTATATCTGCTGTTTTGGGGGATGTATGTATGTGTTATGCAAAAGGATCATTCCGCCTGACTTGCCTAGTTTAAGTCACATCTCTTTGGAGATGTGAAAGAGGGAATCAAAACTTTTCCCTGCGGGAAAAAGCTTGGCTTATGTAGACAAACATTTTTACTTTTATTTTGAGCTGTTGTTCTCTGCTCTCCATAGATGAGGTTATGTAAGTTCCTGGGTGGCTGGTAGCCAACTTAGTACATAGTGGGATTGAAGGGAGAACATGATGGTAATGCATATATGTCTATTTCTGACTGTCTACCGTGCCTTATTTCATAGTCCCTTATGGGAGAAGTTTCTCTTTGTGTCTGGATCCAGTTAGGTTGTGTCACGTCTCTGGTGAGGCGTGAAGAGAGAGAGGTTTTGTGGGTGCTATTTCGTATGCAGGTGACTAACTTACTGCTAATTACGTGGCTACAACTCACAGTAAAGCCTGTAGGGTCCCCTACAGGATAGCTCCCATTACATAATCTCCTTTGTAACCGAACACTGTGGCTGCACGAGAAGAAGATTCTCGATGGCGGACAAACAACTGAGCCAATGAGCGGGACCAAAGACTACTACCAGCTGGACCAATCCGGAGATCCGATCTTCCTAGAATCAACCTTCTGTTTGTTTCCATTATATTAGTGGTGGACTGAATAAGGCAGTCTCTTTCTACCGTTTACGAACTAACGGAAGAGCAGCAATTAGTTGTAATACCTGGAAACTTTTTTTTCCTCTGATAAACTGTTTACTTGTCATAAAATTTACCACTTAGTCTGAATCGAATCAGCAACAATACCATCTACATATCCAATTGCTAACGGGTCCTCACTCACCTGCATAACAGAAGAATCCGACCAAGAATGGACCCAGCGACTTCGATCCTCTCTACTCAGCCGTCGAGATCCAGGGAAGCGATGGGCAGCAGACACGAGCAGGAATTGTCTGCTGCTCGACATGCCGTTGAGACCCTGGCCGCCCAAGTCTCCGACCTCTCGAAACATATTCACAATCTCCGCCTCGACCACTGCTTACTTCCAGGGCTTCCGCGAGTCTCCCGTGGAGCCCAGAATTAATAACCCACCGTGTTACTCTGGGGAGCCCACTGAATGCCGCTCGTTCTCACCCAGTGTGATATTGTGTTCTCTCTCAGCCCAACACGTGTACTCCAGGGTACAGCTCGTATCGCCTCGTCATATCTCCTTACTGGACGGGCTTGTGAGTGGGGCACGGCAATCTGGGAGGCAAGGCTGAGTGTACTAACCAGTATCAGAACTTTAAGGAGGAGATGATACGGGTTTTTGATCGTTCAGTTTTGGGAAAGAAGCTTCCAGGGCCCTGTCTTCCCTATGTCAAGGTAATCGATCCATAACGGATTACTCTATAGAGTTTCGCACTCTTGCTGCCTCCAGTGACTGGAACGAGCCGGCGTTGCTCGCTCGTTTTCTGGAGGGTCTCCACGCAGTGGTAAAGATGAGATTCTCTCCCGGGAGGTTCCTTCCAGCGTGGATTCTTTGATTGAACTCGCTATTCGCATAGAACGACGGGTAGATCTTCGTCACCGAGCTCGTGGAAGAGAGCTCGCGTTATCCGTTTCCCCCTCTCCGCATCACTACCATCTTCCTCCACTGGCTCAGGTGCTGAGCCCATGCAGCTGGGGGTATTCGCATCTCGACTAAGGAGAGGGAACGGAGAATCACCAACCGCCTCTGTCTCTATTGCGGTTCCGCTGGTCATTTTGTCATTTCATGTCCAGTAAAAGCCAGAGCTCATCAGTAAGCGGAGGCTACTGGTGAGCGCTACTACTCAGGTCTCTCCTTCAGATCCTGTACTACCTTGTCGGTCCATCTACGCTGGACCGGTTCGGGTGCAGCTTCCTGCAGTGCCTTGATAGACTCTGGGGCTGAGGGCTGTTTTATGGACTAAGCATGGGCTCGGGAACATGACATTCTTCTCAGACAGTTAGGGAGCCCACGGCCATGTTCCGCCTTGGATGGTAGTCCTCTCCAGGATTCAGCGTGAACTTACCTTTAACCCTCACTGTCTCTGGTAATCATAGCTAAACCATTTCTTTTTTGATTTTTCGTTCACCTTTTACACCTGTTGTTTTGGGCCATCCCTGGCTAGTGTGTCATAATCCTTCTATTAATTGGTCTAGTAACTCTATCCTCTCCTGAACGCCTCTTGTCATGGAAGTGTTTAATGTCTGCTATTCCACCTGTTTCTTCTGCCCCCTCTTCACAGGAGGAGCCTGGTGATTTGACAGGGGTGCCGGAGGAATATCATGATCTGCGCCCGGTCTTCAGTCGGTCAGACCTCCTTCTCCTCACCGGTCGTATGATTGTGGTAATTGATCTCCTTCCCGGTGCCCACTCCCCGGGGTGACTATCTCTCTGTGGCTCCCGAGCATAAGGCTCTCGAAGGTGTTGTCGCCGGCTCTCGGCCTTGATGCATGGTCACCTGCCGAATGAGGTTTTTTGTTAAGAAAAAGGACGGGACCCTGCGCCCCTGCGTGGATTATCGAGGGCTGAATGACATAACGGTTAAGAATCGTTATCCGCTTCCCCTTATGTCTTCAGCCTTCGAGATCCTGCAGGGAGCCAGGTTTTTCACTAAGTTGGACCTTCGTAACGCTTACCATCTCGTGCGCATCAGGGAGGGGGACGAGTGGAAAACCCGTTAGGGCACTTTGAATACCGGGTTCTGCCGTTCGGTCTCGCTAACGCTCCAGCTGTCTTTCAGGCATTAGTGAATGATGTACTGAGAGACATGCTGAACATCTTTGTTTTCGTTTTCACCGTCACTCCAGATTCATGTTCAGCACATTCGACGTGTCCTCCAGCGCCTTTTAGAGAATTGTCTTTATGTGAAGGCTGAGAAGTGCGCTTTTCATGTCTCCTCCGTCACATTTCTCGGTTCTGTTATTTCCGCTGAAGGCATTCAGATGGATCCCGCTAAGGTCCAAGCTGTCAGCGATTGGCCCGTCCCTAAGTCACGTGTCGAGCTGCAGCGCTTTCTCGGTTTCGCGAATTTCTATCGTCGTTTCATTCGTAATTTCGGTCAGGTGGCAGCTCCTCTCACAGCCCTTACTTCTGTCAAGACGTGCTTTAAGTGGTCCGTTTCGCCCAGGGAGCTTTTGATCTCCTCAAGAAGCGTTTTACATCCGCTCCTATCCTTGTTACACCTGACGTCTCTAGACAGTTCATTGTCGAGGTTGACGCGTCAGAGGTGGGCGTGGGAGACATTCTTTCTCAGCGCTCCCTTTCTGACGACAAGGTCCACCCTTGCGCGTATTTTTCTCATCGCCTGTCGCCGTCAGAACGTAACTATGATGTGGGAAACCGCGAACTGCTCGCCATCCGCTTAGCCCTAGGCGAATGGCGACAGTGGTTGGAGGGCGACCGTTCCTTTTGTCGTTTGGACTGACCATAAGAACCTTGAGTACATCCGTTCTGCCAAACGACTTAATGCGCGTCAGGCTCGTTGGGCGCTGTTTTTCGCTCGTTTCGAGTTCGTTATTTCTTATCGTCCGGGCTCAAAGAACACCAAGCCTGATGCTTTATCCCGTCTCTTCAGTTCTTCAGTAGCCTCCACCGACCCGAGGGATTCTCCCTGAGGGGCGTGTTGTCGGGTTGACTGTCTGGGGAATTGAGAGGCAGGTAAAGCAAGCACACACTCACACTCCGTCGCCGCGCTTGTCCTAGGAACCTTCTTTTCGTTCCCGTTCCTACTCGTCTGGCCGTTCTTCAGTGGGCTCACTCTGCCAAGTTAGCCGGCCACCCCGGCGTTCGAGGTACGCTTGCTTCTATTCGCCAGCGTTTTTGGTGGCCCACTCAGGAGCGTGACACGCGTCGTTTCGTGGCTGCTTGTTCGGACTGCGCGCAGACTAAGTCCGGTAACTCTCTCCTGCCGGCCGTCTCAGACCGCTTTCCATTCCCTCTCGACCGTGGTCTCACATCGCCTTAGACTTTATTACCGGTCTGCCTTCGTCAGCGGGGAAGACTGTTATTCTAACGGTTGTCGATAGGTTCTCTAAGGCGGCTCATTTTATTCCCCTCGCTAAGCTTCCTTCTGCTAAAGAGACGGCACAAATCATCATTGAGAATGTTTTCAGAATTCATGGCCTTCCGTCAGACGCCGTTTCGGACAGGGGTCCGCAATTCACGTCTCAATTTTGGAGGGAGTTTTGCCGTTTGATTGGGGCTTCCGTCAGTCTCTCTTCCGGTTTTCACCCCGAGTCTAACGGTCAAGCAGAACGGGCCAATCAGACTATTGGTCGCATCTTACGCAGTCTTTCCTTTCGAAACCCTGCGTCTTGGGCAGAACAGCTCCCCTGGGCAGAATACGTTCACAACTCGCTTCCTTCGTCTGCGACCGGGCTATCTCCTTTTCAGAGTAGCCTCGGGTACCAGCCTCCTCTGTTCTCGTCCCAGCTCGCCGAGTCCAGCGTCCCCTCCGCTCAGGCTTTTGTCCAATGTTGTGAGCGCACCTGGAAGAGGGTCAGGTCTGCACTTTGCCGTTATAGGGCGCAGACTGTGAGAGCCGCTAATAAGCGTAGGACTAAGAGTCCTAGGTATTGTCGCGGTCAGAGAGTATGGCTCTCCACTCGTAACCTTCCCCTTATGACAGCTTCTCGCAAATTGACCCCGCGGTTCATTGGTCCGTTCCGTATTTCTCAGGTCGTTAATCCTGTCGCAGTGCGACTTCTTCTTCCGCGACATCTTCGTCGCGTCCACCCGGTCTTCCATGTCTCCTGTGTCAAGCCTTTTCTTCGCGCCCCGTTTGTCCCCCCGTCCTTGTCGAGGCGCACCTATCTACAGGGTCCGGAAGATTATGAACATGCGTCCTCGGGGCCGTGGTCATCAGTACCTAGTGGATTGGGAGGGTACGGTCCTGAGGAATGGAGTTGGGTTCCATCTCGGGACGTGCTGGACCGTTCGCTGATCGATGATTTCCTCCGTTGCCGCCAGGTTTCCTCCTCGAGTGCGCCAGGACGCTCGGTGAAGTGGGAGGTACTGTCATGTATTGTCATGTTATGTCTTGTCCCTGTATGCTTTCTCTTCTCCTTCGTTTCCCCCTGCTGGTCGTATTAGGTTACTTTCTCTCTCTCTATCTCTCTCTCTATCGTTCAGTTCCTGCTCCCAGCTGTTCCTCATTCTCCTAACGACCTCGTTTACTCTTTCACACCTGTCCCCTCTTTTGCCCCTCTGATTAAGTCTCTATTTCTCCCTCTGTTTTCGGCTGTCTTATTGTCGGATTCTTGTTTGATGTTCGCTGTTCTGTGCTTGTTCCGCCCTGTCGTGTTTTTACTCTTCTTCAGATGCTGCATGTGAGCAGGTATCAATGTCCTCTCGGCCGGTGCCTTCCCGGAGGAACCAGCAGTCTGTTGCCGCTCCCTGCTATTTCTCTCTACTACTAGAGAAGGGGACTCTTGTAAGTTTCTGTTTTGTTTTACCTAGATACATATCCTGTTATTGTTTTGTTTTCCCTGTTTGGACATTAAAGACTCTGTTTCTGTTAAGTCGCTTTTGGGTCCTCACTCACCTGCATAACAATTTCTTGTGATTTTCCCATGTCAAGCAAGAGGCACTGAGTTTGAAGGTAGGCCTTGAAATACATCCACAGGTACCTCCAATGGACTCAAATGATGTCCAATTAGCCCATCAAGCTTCTGAAGCCATGACAAATTTTCTGGAATTTTCCAAGCTGTTTAAAACTGATCCAACTTAGTGTATGTAAACTTCTGACCCACTGGAATTATGTGGAAGTGAATTATAAGTGAAAATAATCTGCCTGTTCAACAATTGTTGGTAAAATGATTTGTCATGCATAAAGTAGATGTCCTAAGCGACATGCTAAAACTATAGTTTAGGTAACAAGAAATTTGTGGAGTGGTTGAAAAATGAGTTTTAATGACTACAACTTAAGTGTATGTAAACTTCCAACCTCAACTGTAAGTAATTTCAAGCCTTATTCTTACAGTTTTGTTTAATAGAAAATTGACCATATATTTGCATCATATTTGTACTGTGTACTTGCGCTGGTGTCCTCAAAAAAAATACGCCTCAGCAATTTATAACTATTGTTACCAGAAAGGTGAGATTTTAACCTTTCTATGAGTATGCAGCATTACCAGTTATTGTTTATGGCCCTCTTATGATAATCACTTTGGGGGATTGCGTGACTATATTTTAGATTTCATTTAGTTATATTTTACTGGTTTTATTACGGTAAGTGGTATGCTGTTCAGCTAAAATAGTGTAAAAATCCTTAACCAATTACAATATCTGTTCACCAATCAGGGCCTTGATGGGATGGAAACATTAAAAAAAATGGGTGGGTGCCTGTTCCCTGGGTAGAAGTGTATTTATTTGTTTGTGGGGAGGGGGAGATGTTTCTTTGCAACCATCAGGTGGAACAAACTGAACTAGACAACAAAACAAACAGGGGACCATGACAGAACGTTGTAATGGGGTGTCCTATAAATAAAAACAAAAGCTTAAGGGGACAATGGCACAACATCCTGACCACTTTAGGCCACCCTTTTGTGGCGGCCTGGAGATGTCCTAACGACAAATTTCGGTTTGCAGGGTTAATGTTGGATTACATTGTCGATTTATTCAAAAATTGATTTTGTGATAGACAAAGGTCATAAGGTTCATTCCCACATTTGTCTGATAAATAGTATTTAACTGATAATTGAACAGTTCAATTATCATTTATTAAACATTTTCAGAAATGTAATTAAATCAGACCTGTTGAGAGGATTTGAAGACAGGCTGAAAATAGTGGCATATCATGTTTCAAGATTTGTTGATCTGTTGCTTGCTTGAAGAAGAAAAAAAAACATACACTATGAGATCATGAAGGGCTCTGTTCAATCAGATTCTCTTTAGCTGACATCCGCGTAGCAATTGTTTTGGCGGTGCATTAGCGCTGTTAAATCCACAAGCGGTTCCTAGCGTTATAGTAATACCCTAATGCAGACATTGCCATTGGCTGCACTGACCTGTTATTAGAGAAATTCCATACAGCCTTGTTCGTGTTCAAACAATAAAATGTGAGATGTAATCTACAGCTCGATTAAATGATAGGAAATCAGAATTATTTGTTTAATGATTTCAAATTTGAGCGTCATTATTTCTATATATCCTATACTTTCACGTTCTTCTTCTAACTTCTAATGCAGTTGGACAGGTGTGGCTTTGTGACAATGATAAGAGCAGCTACTCCTTGGATTTGACAGATGCAGTTACATCTTCGACACACCGCCAAAACATCAGCTCTGCGGTGTGCATTGCTCCTTGATTAACGCTTGATCTGATTAAATCCTAATACTAATGAGGTCTTTTCTGATAGCGATGCGTGAATAATGTGGCAAATAATCTGCTTAATCCCCCAAATACTGAGGCAGAAAGTACACAGATAGAGATGTCATGTCAAGGATTCGCCACTAAGCAGATAATTAGACTGCCTTATGAGTTTTTGTCAAGTTGGGCATGACCCATGACAAGGTCTGTGAATTTGGAGCTAATTAGCTGGACACTGTTATTAGCCTCTGTGTCTCCTCACCAGGGAGAGCCCAGACTAGACTGCAGTATTACTAATATGGACAGTTTTATCTCAATCTCTTCATTCAAGACTCAATCATGGACTCGCTTACTGACAGTCATGGCTGCTTTGCGTGATGTATTGTTGTCTCTACCTTCTGCCCTTTTGTGCTGTTGTTCGTGCCCAATAATGTTTGTACATGTTTTGGGCAGCTACCATGTTGTGCTACTGCCATGTTGTGTTGCCACCATGTTGTTGTCATGTTGTGCTGCCATGCTATGTTGTCTGAGGTCTCTTTTATGTAGTGTTGTGTTGTCTCTCCTTGGTCGTGGATGCGTTTTTGGTCCTATATTTATTTTTATTTTTACAAATCCAGCCCCGTCCCATAGGAGGTCTTTAGTTTTTGGTAGGTCATTGTAAATAAGAATCTGTTCTTAACTGACTTGCCTAGTTAAATAAAATTTAAAAATGAATACTGGCCTTTCACATGGGCCACCATTAAACCCTCACTAATCACAGACTGGGCCTTTTATATCAGAGGCCAATCATGAGTTAGATATACCAACATGTGTCATAAACAGCTGTAGAAAGAGTGAACCAACGACAGGAGCGTCAAGTGCTGATTCATTAGGTCGTAATGGAACATTTCATGCTGCCGGAGACTGTCAGGAGATGACTGAGGAGACTTCACTCTACAGAGTACACACTCCTTCCTCCACACTCTATGCTTCTCCAGATGGGAACAGGTGATATGAGACGGCTAGTACAAGCCCTAAACAAATCTTAAAGAAATGAACTGACCAAAGTCTGTATTATAGGTCTATCCGAGGGGAATTTAGCACTGATGTGACTGATGAATATGGCATCCATCATCAGCGAACTAATTCCAATGTTCCAAATGAGTTTGTTTCTTATTGTGAGAGGTATAGTGAGAGGCTAGGTAGACTATAGATATTATTCCCCAGTTTTGGGGAAGCTACTCTGAAAATAGAGTTTACCAAGCTACCAATTACTTCACACTGGAAGAAGTTAAGCGACACTAACGCTACCTTGAAGAAAAACATAGTTTGATGTCAGAATGCCCTCAATGTTCCAACATTTGACTGCTACACAACAGAACAGTTAACTTGTGCTGCCTTCAAACCAAGACATGCTGCCTGCTTATTATCTATAGGCTGTTTCAACTAGTCAATTTACAGTGGGGAGAACAAGTATTTGATACATTGCCGATTTTGCAGGTTTTCCTACTTACAAAGCATGTTGAGGTCTGTAATTTTTATCATAGGTACACTTCAACTGTGAGAGACAGAATCTAAAACAAAAATCCAGAAAATCACATTGTATGATTTTTAAGTAATTGTGCGTTCCTGGTGTACCTCGGACAGTTGTTGTTGCCATCCTGTACCTGTCCCGCAGGTGTGATGTTCGCTTGTTACACTTGGTCTACATTACATTACATTTGAGTCATTTTAGCAGACACTCTTATCCAGAGCGACTTACAAATTGGTGCATTCACCTTATGACATCCAGTGGAACAGCCACTTTACAATAGTGCATCTAAATCTTTTAAGGGGGTGAGAAGGATTACTTTATCCTATCCTAGGTATTCCTTAAAGAGGTGGGGTTTCAGGTGTCTCCGGAAGTGGTGATTGACTCAGCTGTCCTGGCGTCGTGAGGGAGTTTGTTCCACCATTGGGGCCAGAGCAGCGAACAGTTTTGACTGGGCTGAGCGGGAACTGTACTTCCTCAGTGGTAGGGAGGCGAGCAGGCCAGAGGTGGATGAACGCAGTGCCCTTGTTTGGGTGTAGGGCCTGATCAGAGCCTGGAGGTACTGAGGTGCCCCGTCTCACAGCTCTGTAGGCAAGCACCATGGTCTTGTAGCGGATGCAAGAAGCCAACTGGAAGCAAGTCTACAACTGAGAGGACGATCAGCTGTCCGTCTTGTCTCCCTGTAGCGCTGTCTTAGGTGTCTCACAGTACGGGCATTGCAATTTATTGCCCTGGACACATCTGCAGTCCTCATGCCTCCTTGCAGCATGCCTAAGGCACGTTCACGGAGATGAGCAGGGACCCTGGGCATCTTTCTTTTGATGTTTTTCAGAGGCAGTAGAAAGGCCTCTTTAGTATCCAAAGTTTTCATAACTGTGACCTTAATTCCCTACCGTAACGACCATTCCCCAGGTGCGTGTTAATTGTTTATGGTTCATTGAACAAGCATGGGAAACGGTGTTTTAAACTCTTTACAATGAAGATATGTGAAGTTATTGGGATTTTTACAAATTATCTTCCTTCTCCTGGTGCTGGACAGGCAGACTTTACCTCCTCTGCTTCCTTCTCCTGGTGCTGGACAGGCAGACTTTACCTCCTCTGCTTCCTTCTCTGGTGCTGGACAGGCAGACTTTGCATGGACTTTGGAGCGGAAATGCAGTGCAGTGAGGCATAGAAGTTGTCTGCAGCAGGATCGGCACCAAGGGGTGTGGTGCTCCACCAGCAGCTCTCATGAAGTTCTCTCTGTACTTTTGGTCGGTAATCACCTCACCTATGGGGATGAGGTAGAGGGAGTGGGAAGATGAGGGAGTGGAAAGGTGAGTGAGATATTGTCTATATAATTGCATAATGGAACAGTATGTGATTTGTATGTGAACTGCATGTCCAATTACAAAAACAACTTGTTCAGTAATCATCTCACCTGTTAGCTGGTAATGAACTATGTGGTCACTGAGGTCAGCAGTGTCATTCAGATGAACCCCACCTCCCCCCTCTGCATTTTTCTGCTTCCGAGTACTGGCATCCCCTCCCTGTTCAACTGGACTTTGCCACAGGCCCCTGTGCTGTTGGAGTACAGATGCTTGAAGAGTATGGGACTGCAGTACCAATTGTCCACATACAAAGTGTGGCCCTTCCTGAGATGAGGAGCCAGCATGGTCATCACCACAGACCCGGACACCCCAAATCCCTCATGATGTTGGATGTCAGTGGTGGGCCCTGCGTAGACTATAATTTCCTGGACAAATCCTGTCTTCACGTCGCACATAACAAAGAACTTGACCCCAAACCTGTGCCTTTTGGAGGGAATGTATTGATGGAACGCCAGCCTATCCTTCCATAACATCAGGGACTCATCAATGCATAGGTCCTTGTATTGCACAAAGACAGGACCAAATGCAGATGTCAGGCTGGTAAGAACATTACTTATTTTGTGTAAGGGGTCACTTAGGTTGGCAGTAGCAATGTGATGAAATGCAGGCATCGACGCAGAACTAAGAAGAGGTCTTAGGAAAAGAGTGGCAAAGAAGGGAGTTACAAACACAGGATCCGTGCTCCAGTATTTCCTTAAGGCAAGGTTTCCTAAACTAGGGGTCGCCACCCTATGTGGAGTTGCCTGATTTGAAAATAGGGGCACGAGAGAAATTTGCGCTTGGACATAGAATGGGGTTAGGTCCGTAACATCCGGTAGCCGCTAGATGCGGTTGTAATAAATGGTTTGTTTTCTTCCTACACATATTTTGAATGATTTATGCTTCAAAATATTATGACCCCATCACTGAAAGAAAAGACTTAGGAACGCTTACATATATGTCACAACCGTTGTAAGGAGGAGACCAAGGCGCAGCGTGATATGAGTACATTCTTCTTTAACCTCTAGCGACGAGCAATCCCGTATCCGGGAGCGTAATCATAGCCTCAAGTGCATTACCATAACGCAACTTTTCCTATTCATGAAAATCGCAAATGAAATGAAATAAATATATTCAAACACAAGCTTAGCCTTTTGTTAACAACACTGTCATCTCAGATTTTCAAAATATGCGTTACAGCCAACGCTAGACAAGCATTTGTGTAAGTTTATCATGGCATAATGCTATGCTAGCTCTGCTGGCAGCAGGCAACATTTTCATGAAAATAAGAAAAGCAACCAAATTAAATCATTTACCTTTGAAGAACTTCAGATGCTTTCACTCAGGAGACTCCCAGTTAGGTAGCAAATGTTCCTTTTTCCAAAATATTATTTTTGTAGGCGAAATAGCTACCGTTTGTTCATCATGCCTGGCTGAGAAATCGACCGGAAAATGCTACCATTACAATGCCAAACCTTTTTCAAAATTAACTCCATAATATCGACCAACACGGCAAACGTTGTTTAAGATCCATCCTCGAGTGTTTTTAACATATGTATTCGATAATATATCCGTCGAGGCAGTTTGTTTCTCATAAGAAACGATTGGAAAAATAGCTACCTCAGTATTTTACGCAAGGTTTTCTCCGGGAGACACCATGCGACCACTCGCCCTATACGGTCTCTTACAGCCATTCTCCAATGGAAATGCCTAAAAAGATGTCACAATGCTGTAGACACCTTGGGGAAAACGTGGAAAACGTAAGCTGACTCTAGCTCCTTCACAGCCATATATGTCATTGGCATGGGAGGCGGTTTTCAACAAATTCGGCACTTCCTGATTGGATTTTTATCTGGGTTTTAGCCTGTAACATCAGTTCTGTGGCACTCACAGACAATATCTTTGCAGTTTTGGAAACATCAGAGTTTTCTTTCCAAAGCTGTCAATTATATACATAGTCGAGCATCTTTTAGTGACAAAATATCTTGTTTAACCTCATAGTCCGACCAAACCCGTATGCGGTAGCGTAACTACAGCCTCAAGCTCATTAGCATAGCATAGCGTTAGCGATTTCTAAAAATCGCAAATGAAATGAAATAAATATGCCTGTTCTCAAGCTTATCCTTTTCTTAACAATCCTGTCTCAGATTTTCAAAATATGCTTTAGAACCAGAGAAATCACTAATTTGTGTAAGAGTGGTGATAGCTAGCTTAGCATTAGCGTTAGCATTTAGCACGCAACATATTCACAAAAACCAGCCAAGGAATCAAATAAAATAATTTACCTTTGAAGAACTTCAGATGTTTCAATGAGGAGACTCTCAGTTACATAGCAGATGTCAGTTTTCCTGAAAGATTCTTGTGTAGGACACATCGTTACCTTTTGTTACTATGCATATGGCTACCGAAACTAACCAAAATTCAGTCACCTACATGTCGAACTTTTTCCCGTTAACTCCATAATATCGACTGAAACATGGAAAACGTTGTTTGAATCAATCCTGAAGGTGGTTTGTCATATTTCTCTCCATTGAAAGCACCGTCCTTGTAGCCTGGTTTGTTCTGAGATTTGAATGGAAAAATACCGGGACCTGACTTTTGCGCACCGATTGCCACGCAGACACCAAGCGGGACACCTGGTAAATGTAGTCCCTTATGGTCAATCTTCAATGATATCCCTACAAATACGTCACAATGCTGCAAAGACCTTGAGGCAACAAGAGAAAGAGTCCGTTCATTCCTGTCGCATTCACAGCCATATAAGGCGAACATGGAAAACGTAGCCTCAGAAATCCTGTGCATTTCCTGGTCGGTCATACATCTTAAGTTTGCCCGAAGCATTTGTTCTAAGGGACTCACAGTGAAAATCTTTGCATTTCTGGAAACGTAAGACTGTCTTCTTTCCAAAACTATCAATTCCAAGCATATTCGAGCATCTTTTCGTGACAAAATATTGCGCTTAAAACGGGCACGTCTTTTTATCCAAAAATGAAATACTGCCCCTAGAGTCTTAACAGGTTAAAACGGGAATGTTTTCATCCAAAAATTAAAAAGAGCGCCCCTATATCAACTGGTTTATAAAGAACGAAACACTGAACAAACTAACAAAACGATACGTAACGCTAATATGGATAGTGCATGCAACTAACAGAACAAGAACCCACAAATACCCAAGGGAAAATGGCTACCTAAATATGGTCCCCAATCAGAGAAAGATAAACAGCTGCCTCTGATTGGGAACCACTATCAGGCCACCATAGACATACATATACGTAGACCTACAAAACCACTAGATATACAAAAACCTAGACAAGACAAAACTAGCATACCCACCTAGTCACACCTGACCTAACCAAAAAGAATAAAGAAAACATAACTAAGGTCAGGGCGTGACAGTATGTGTGTACAATTTCCGTCTACTATGCCCACAAGTCATTAGAGCCGAGTGGACAAGACCAGGCACCAGTGGTGGAAAACATACTCAATTTTCATACTTGAGTAAAAGTAAAGATATGTACCTTAAAATAAAATTACTAGAGTTAAAAAGAAAGTTACCCAGTAAAATACTACTTAATTAAAATTTTAAAACTATCTGGTTATGAATGTACTTAAGTACGGTGGTGGGAAAAGTACTCAATTGTCCTGCTTGAATAAAATAAAAGTAAATGCTATACATCAAATTCTTATATTAAGCAAACCACACAGCACAATTTGTTATAAATATTTTATTTACGGACAGCCAGAGGCACACTCCAACACTCAGACATCATTTACAAATGCGGTATTTGTGTTTAGTAAGTCCGCCAGATCAGAGGCATTAGGTATGATAACGTGTTACATTGATTGGTGCGTGAATTGGAGCATATTGCTATCCGCTCTGAACATTCAAAATGTAATGAGTACTTTTGAGTGTTGGGGAAAATGTATGGGATAAAAAGTACAGATTTTCTTTAGGAATGTAGCGGAGTAAAACTAAAAGTTTTATATAAAAAAACAATATAAATAGTAAAGTACAAATACCTAAAAAAAACTACTTCAAAGTCGTTTATTTTATTTGACCTTTATTTAACCAGGAAAAGACCATTGAGATCCAGAGTATATTTTTCAAGGGAGACCTGGCCAAGGCATTACAGAATTAAAACCTACAATAATACAATACAACAACATGATCCAGCCTAAGAAAAGCATTTACACTCCTCTGTAACAGATTCTCCCATCAATATTTTAAATTCATTCAATGGCACTAACATATCTAGATGAAGCATGGATTGAAGACTATTCCATGCCTCTGGTGCACAAGATGAGAAGGCAGTCTTGCCTAATACTGTAAATGTTCTGGGGACTTTAAGTAGCAACCACCTAGCAGGGTATTGTAACTGCTGGAGGTGAAGGAGACCAGATTACAAAGATAAATAGGGAGTTTCCACAAAATGGCTTTGTAGATGAACACATACAAATGTAGCTTTCTGCGCATATAAAGGTGAGGTCCAACCCACCATTTGGTACAAGGTGCAATGGTGGGTGAGTGACAAATTTATAATAAAGTGCAAGGATGGATGATAGAGTCCAGTAAGACAGAGGAGGCTGTATGCATAAAGAACAAGTCACCATAATCGATTACAGAGAGAAAAGTGGCCTGAACAAGCTTCTTTCCCATAAGTGGGAAGCAGGCCTTATTAAGAAAATGCAAACCCACATTCAATGTAAGCTTCTTCACAAGATTATCCATATGAACTTTAAAGGACAACTTGTCATCCAACCATATAGGCATTTGTAGGATGAGACTTTTTCAATGGATAAAACACCAGATGTGACAATGCTAACCTTCTCTGGCTGAGTGGGAGCTCTGGTAAAGGTCATGAATTTTGTTTTTTGTACATTCAAGACCAGTTTGAGACTATAAAGGGACGCCTGCAGTGACTGAAAAGCAGTATGGTGCTGTTCAACAGCCTGAACCAGAGAAGGAGCATATGAGTATAGGACTGTATCATTTGCATATAGATGCAACATTGCTGGTTGTATCCCATTTCCCAAATCATTAATACAAATTAAGAACAACACAGGAGATAAAATGGAACCCTGGTGTACACCTCTATTGATAAAAAAAAAAAACTAGAGTTGTGATTGTCAGTATATAAAGTTGAAGTCGGAAGTTTACATACACTTAGGTTGGAGTCATTAAAAGTAGTTTTCAACCACTCCACAAATGTATTGTTGACAAACTATGGTTTTGGCAATTCGGTTAAGACATCTACTTCGTGCATGACACAAGTCATTTTTCCAACAGTTGTTTACAGACAGATTATTTGACTTATAATTCACTCTATCACAATTCCAGTGGGTCAGAAGTTGACTGTGCCTTTAAACAGCTTGGACAATTCCAGAAAATGATGTCATGTCTTTAGAAGCTTCTGCTAATTGACATAATTTGAGTCAATTGGAGGTGTACCTGTGGATGTATTCCAAGGCCTACCTTCAAACTCAGTACCTCTTGGCTTGACATCATGGGAAAATCAAAAGAAATCAGCCAAGACCTCAGAAAACAAAATTGTAGACCTCCACAAGTCTGGTTCATCATTGGGAGCAATTTCCAAACACCTGAAGGTACCACGTTCATCTGTACAAACAATAGTATGCAAGTATAAACACCATGGGACCATACCACTCAGGAAGGAGACGCGTTCTGTCTCCTAGAGATGAACGTACTTTGGTGCGAAAAGTGCAAATCAATCCCAGAACAACAGCAAAGTACCTTGTGAAGATGCTGGAGGAACCAGGTACAAAAGTATCTACACCCACAGTAAAACAAGTCCTATATCAACATAACCTGAAAGACAGCTCAGGAAGGAAGAAGCCATTGCTCCAAAACCACAATAAAAAAAAGCCAGACTATGGTTTGCAACTGCACATTGTACTTTTTGGAGAAATGTCCTCTGGTCTGATGAAACATAATAGAACTGTTTGGCCATAATGACCATCGTTATGTTTGGAGGAAAAAGGCGGAGGCTTGCAATCCGAAGAACACCATCCCAACTGTTTTTCTGCAGGAAGGACTGGTGCACTTCATAAAATAGATGGCATCATGGGATGGAGAATTATGTGGATATATTGAAACAACATCTCAAGACATCAGTCAGGAAATTAAAGCTTGGTCGCAAATGGGTCTTCCAAATGAACAATGACCCCAAGCACACATCCAAATGTGTGGCAAAATGGCTTAAGTACAAAGTCAAGGTATTGGAGTGACCATCACAAAGCCCTGACCTCAATCCCATCGAAAATATGTGGGCAGAACTGAAAAAGTGTGTGCGAGCAAGGAGGCCTACAAACCTGACTCAGTTACACCAGCTCCGTCAGGAGGAATGGGCCAAAATTCACCCAACTTATTGTGGGAAGCTTATTGAAGGCTACCGAAAATGTTTGACCCAAGTTAAACAATTTAAAGGCAATGCTACCAAATACTAAATGAGTATGTAAACTCCTGACCCACTGGGAATGTGATGAAAGAAATAAAAGCTGAAGTAAATCATTCTCTCTACTATTTTTCTGACATTTCACATTCTTAAAATAAAGTGGTGATCCTAACTGACCTAAGACAGGGGATTTTTACTTTGATTAAATGTCAGGAATTGTGAAAAACTGAGTTTAAATGTATTTGGCTAAGGTGTATGTAAACTTCCGACTTCAACTGTACGCATTGTATTCTGTCAAAGTTCTTAAACCAATTTACTGCCCCTTCACTGAGACCAATATTACTGAGTCTAGCTAGCAACGATTCATGGTCAACTGAGTCAAATGTCTTTGATAAATCAACAAACAGAGCAGCCCCTGCCATAGCTGCAATTTTGCAACAACAACAAAAAGTAGTGGTGGCGCACCCCAATCTAAAGTGAGACTGAACCCTGCTCGGTACATTATTTTCAATTAAGAAGATTCTTAACTGTGAGTTCGCTAGGGATTCATAGACTTTGGCCAGGATATGGAGTTTGGAGATAGTTGGTAGCATCTGAGGGATGTCCACCCTTTAGCAGTAGGAGGACATAAGCTGATTTCAAAATGCTGGGTGTGGAATGGGTCAAGAGACTGAAGTTGAAAATGTGAGCCACAGGTTCAGTAATAATACCAGCTGCTACATTTAAGAGGTAGGGATCCAGGTTATCTGGACCTGCAGGATTTTTTGTGTCTATTGCCTTTAGTCCCTTATAGACCTCACTATAAGAAACTGGTTCATTAGAGGCCTGGGCCCCATCATTATCAAAAACTGAATCAGCAGTATGAAGTGCTTGTTTAAACCCCTATAATATTGGCTTTATCTTTCACGTCATTAGAATCCATCATTAAATGGTCAGGAAGGCCAGAGGATACATTAGAACCTGACATTGATTTCATTAGCTTCCAGAACTTGGTAGGGTTGCTTAGGTTCTATGTGACTGCATTTAGATAGAAATCTGATTTGGACTTCCTGATCAATCCTGTGCGTTTGTTTCTTAGCGCTCTGAAGGAGGCCCAGTCAACAGGAGCATTTGTATGTTTTGCTTGAGCCCAAGAGACATTTCTCTTTCTAATTAATTCTGCCAAGTTATCTGAAAACCAGGGGTTGACCCTTCCATTGATTCTAAATTTCATCACAGGGGCATGCTTATCACAAATGGACACAAATTTCATATAAAAATAGTCCCAGGCAGTGTCAACATCGGGAATCAGACTTACTCTGTCAATATTATGGTACAGATCATGTAAGAACCCTTGCTCAAACTGTCTAAAATGTATTTTTAAAATATAACTGGGTTTGGCTTTGGTCATTTTTGTATTTCTAACACAAGCAATTTCACAGTGATCACTGACATCATTACAGAATATCCCAGTCAATATCTATTTGTGAGGGGCATTCTTAGAAGAATGTCCAATTGCGTTGATTTGTGCTCTGGGATTCGGTCTTGAAGGCGCATTAATTAATTTTGGGGCAGAAATGCCTTCTCGAACATGTGAACTTTCATGTGCTGTCACGCCTTGGTCTTAGTATTTTGTGTTTTCTTTATTTATTTGTTGAGGCCAGGGTGTGACATGGGTTTATTTTGTTGTGTTTCGTAATGGGTTTTTTGTAGGTATTGGGATTGCGGCTGAGTAGGGGTGTCTAGCATAGGCTTGGCTGCCTGAGGCGGTTCTCAATCAGAGTCAGGTGATTCTCGTTGTCTCTGATTGGGAACCATATTTAGGTAGCCTAGGTTTCACTGTGTGTTTTGTAAGTGATTGTTCCTGTCTCTGTGTTAGTTCACCAGACAGGCTGTATAGGTTTTCACGTTCCGTTTGTTGTTTTTGTATGTTTATAGTTATTTCATGTATCGTTCAGTTTCATTAAAGAACATGAGTAACCACCACGCCGCATTTTGGTCCGACTCTCCTTCACAGACGAACGCCGTTACAGAATCACCCACCACACCCGGACCGAGCGGCGTGGTAACAGGCAGCGACAGCAGGAGCAGCGAAAAGAGGAACGGACATGGGAGGATGAATTGTTCGGAGAAGGACCCTGGGATCAGCCTGGAGAATATCGCCGCCCCAAAGAAGAACTGGAGGCGGCGAGAGCTGAGAGGCGCTGGTATGAGGAGAAGCAACATCGGCAGCAGGAGCAACAATATAGGGACTACACTACTTGGGAGGAAATAGACAGATGAGTGGTCGACCCAGAGAGAGTGCCGGAGCCCGCCTGGGATTCGCTGGAGCAGTGCGAGGAGGGTTATAGGAGAATGGAGTTGGAGAGACAAGCACGACGGCGTAGAAGAAAGCCCGTGAGTCAGCCCCAAAAATGTATTGGGGGGGGGGGGGCTCAGGGAGAGTCAGGAGTCAGACCTGAGCCAACTCTCCCTGTTTATCGTGAGGAGCCAAAGAGGAGACCAGAACCAGAGCCGGTGTTAGAGGTGAGCGAAGCAGAGACTGTGAAGGAGTTAATGGGGAAAGTGGAGGAGAGAGTAATGAGGGAGTTGCTAGTATGGTGCTTTAGCTACGATATTCGTCCGACGGAGCGTGTCGGGGATTTGATGGCACCTGGGTCAGCGCTCCATACTCGTCCTGAGGTGCGTGTTAGTCAGCTGGTGAAAATTGTGCCAGCCTCACGCACTAGGCCTCCTGTGTACCTACCTAGCCTTGCACGTCCTGTGCCAGCCCTGCCCTCAGGCTCTCCAGTACACCTTCACGGTCCAGTCCATCCTGTGCCACCTTCACACACCAGTCCTCCGGTGGCAGCTCCCCGCACCAGGCTTCCTGTGCGTGTCCTCGATCCAGTTCCAGCACCACGCACCAGGCCTTCAGTGCGCCTCACCTGTTCAGCACAGCCAGAGCCTTGCTTCTCTCTAGCGCTGTCGGAGCCTCCCGTCTGTTCAGCGCAGCCAGCGCTTTCCTCCTCTCCTGCGCTGCCGGAGTCTCCCGCCTGTTTAGCGCAGCCAGAGCTTTCCTCCTCTCCTGTGCTGCTGGAGTCTCCTATCTGTTTAGCGCAGCCAGAGCTGCCAGTCTGGATGGAGCAGCCAGAGCTGCCAGTCTGCATGGAGCTGCCAGTCTGCATGGAGCAGCCAGAGCTGCCAGTCTGCATGGAGCAGCCAAAGCTGCATGGAGCAGCCAGAGCTGCCAGTCTGCATAGAGCTGCCAGTCTGCATAGAGCTGCCAGTCTGCATGGAGCAGCCAGAGCTGCCAGTCTGCATGGAGCAGCCAGAGCAGCTAGATCCGCCAGTCAGCCATGATCTTCCAGATCTGCCAGTCAACCAGATTCTTCCAGATTTGCCAGTCAACCAGATTCTTCCAGATCTGCCAGTCAACCAGATTCTTCCAGATCTGCCAGTCAACCAGACTCTTTCAGATCCGCCAGCCAGCCAGGATCTGCCGGAGCCAACTACCTGCCTGAGCTTCCTCTCAGTACTGGGCTTCCTCTCAGTACTGGGCTTCCCCTCAGTCCCGGACTTCCCCTCAGTCCCGGGCTTCCCCTCAGTCCCGGGCTCCCCCTCAGTCCCGGGCTCCCCCTCAGTCCCGGGCTCCCCCTCAGTCCCGAGCTCCCCCTCAGTCCCGAGCTGCCCCTCAGTCCAGTGGGGTCCTTGGTGAGGGTTATTAGGCCAAGGTCGGCGGCGAGGGTCGCCAATCAAAGGACACGTTACAGGGGGACTAAGACTTGGTTGGAGTGGGGTCCACGTCCCGAGCCGGAGCCGCCACCGTGGACAGACTCCCACCCGGACCCTCCCTATGGTTTTGAGGTGCGTCCGGGAGTCCGCACCTTAGGGGGGGGGTTCTGTCACGCCTTGGTCTTAGTATTTTGTGTTTTCTTTCTTTATTTGTTCAGGCCAGGGTGTGACATGGGTTTATTTTGTTGTGTTTCGTAATGGAGTTTTTGTAGGCATTGGGATTGCGGCTGAGTAGGGGTGTCTAGCATAGGCTTGGCTGCCTGAGGCGGTTCTCAATCAGAGTCAGGTGATTCTCGTTGTCTCTGATTGGGAACCATATTTAGGTAGCCTAGGTTTCACTGTGTGTTTTGTAGGTGATTGTTCCTGTCTCTGTGTTAGTTCACCAGACAGGCTGTATAGGTTTTCACGTTCCGTTTGTTGTTTTTGTATGTTTATAGTTATTTCATGTATCGTTCAGTTTCATTAACCTGTTGCTTCTACTCGGGACGCTTGCGTCCCAACTAGAGCTCTGGAAATGCAAATGCGCTACGCTAAATGCTAATAGTATTAGTTAAAACTCAAAAGTTCATTAAAATACACATGCAGGGTATCGAATTAAAGCTACACTCGTTGTGAATCCAGGCAACAAGTCAGATTTTTAAAATGCTTTTCGGCGAAAGCATGAGAAGCTATTATCTGATAGCATGCAACACCCCAAAAGACCCACAGGGGACGTAAACAAAATAATTAGCATTTCGGCGTTACACAAACCGCACAATAAAATAGAAAACATTCATTACCTTTCACCATCTTCTTTGTTGGCACTCCTAGATGTCCCATAAACACTATTTGGGTCTTTATTTCGATTAAATCGGTCCATATAAAGCCTAGATATCGTTATATGTAGACTGTGTGATAAGCGAAAAAAACATCGTTTCAAAACGTAACGTCATTTTTTTAAAATTCAAAAGTCGACGATAAACTTTCACAAAACACTTCGAAATACGTTTGTAATGCAACTTTAGGTATTAGTAAACGTTAATAAGCGATAAAATTCATCAGGAGCGATGTAAAGATCATTAGCTGTCCGTCTGGAAAAATGTCCGGCTAGAAACTCAACGAAAATATCCGGTCCTAGACAAGAGGAGATACGGTGCCCTGCATGTGTCTGACCAAGAAAAAACTCGAAGGGAAATGACAAGACTCTAGACACCGTGTGGAAGCTGTAGGTACTGCAACCTCAGTCAATTAATTGTGGTTCACCTTTATCAATGGGTTCAAGTAGCGCATGGATATATTTTCCCATTTTCAGTGATCAGTTTTTCCTGTGCTTTTCGATGTAAATGCCGTTCTGGTAAAGCCACAGCAGTGATTTAACCAGTTTTTTAAACGTCTGAGTGTTTTCTATCCACACAGACTAAGCAAATGCATATACTATATTCCTGGCATGAGTAGCAGGCGCTGAAATGTTGCGCGATTTTTTAACAGAATGTTCAAAAAAGTAGAGGGTCGACTTAAGAGGTTAAAGAACATGAGTAACCACCACGCCGCATTTTGGTCCGACTCTCCTTCAACAGATGAATGCCGTTACATGTGCCTTAATATCAAACTTGTATGCCATCTGTGTTATGCAGGTGAGTGAGGACC
>NW_027038477.1:0-31593 GCF_034236695.1 Oncorhynchus nerka
CCTGAGCTGCCAGAGTCTCCCGTCTGTCCTGAGCTGCCAGAGTCTCCCGTCTGTCCTGAGCTGCCAGAGCCGCCCGTCTGTCCTCTGTCCTGGGCTGCCCAGAGTCTCCCGTCTGTCCTGAGCTGCCAGAGTCTCCCGTCTGTCCTGAGCTGCCAGAGCCGCCCCGTCTGTCCTCTGTCTCCGTCTGTCCTGGGCTGCCAGAGCCGCCCGTCTGTCTGGGCTCCCGTCTGTCCTGGGCTGAGTCTCCCGTCTGTCCTGAGCTGCCAGAGCCGCCCGTCTGTCCTGAGCTGCCCAGAGCCTCCCGTCTGTCCTGAGCTGCCAGAGTCTCTCCGTCTGTCCTGAGCTGCCAGAGTCTCCCGTCTGTGACAAAAAAGAGAGAGAGAGAGAGAGAGATGGAAGGTTGTCTCCTGTAACAGGCGACTCCAGCCTGCATTTCTCCTCTCTCTATCTACTTCCCCCATCCCCTTTCTCTCTCCCCATCTGTCTCTCTACCTCCCTCTCACATCTCTCCCCATCTCTCCCTCATCTCTCTCTTTCCCACCTCTCTCTCGTCTCTCTCTCCCTCCGTCTTCCCTCCATCTCTCTCGCCCTTCCATCCTTCCTCCATCTCTCTCTCTCCATCTCTCTACCTGAGTAAAAGTGCTTTAGTTTTTTTGCCTCTTCCTGAAGTCATTTCTATGTTAATGAGCCTCTAAGAGATAACAGTCAGCAAGGACGTCTTCTCACACACACACACACACACACACACACACACACACACACACACACACACACACACACACACACACACACACACACACACACACACACACAGGGCAGGGTGAGAAGACCTGTCATGGATGTCTTGGCTCTCTCTGCCCTCTCTGTCTATTTACTAATTTATGTATCTCTCTCTCTCTCTCTCCTCTCTCCTCTCTCTCTCTCTCTTTTTTTGTCACTGGTCCTGTCCCAGATGGCACCCTATTCCCTATATAGGGCACTACTTTATACTACAGCCCTATTCCCTATATGGTCCAGTACTTTATACTACAGCCCTATCCCTATATAGTGCAGTACTTTATACTACAGCCCTATTCCCTACATAGTGCACTACTTTATACTACAGCCCTATTCCCTATATAGTACACTACTTTATACTACAGCCATATGCCCTATTCCCTATATAGTGCACTACTTTATACTACAGCCCTATTCCCTATATAGTGCAGTACTTTATACTACAGCCCTATTCCCTATAGTGCACTTTACTTTATACTAATCTATTCCTTATATGGTACACTACTTTATGCTGGCCCTATTCCTATATAGTGCACTACTTTTTATACTACAGCCTATTCCCTATATAGTATACTACAGCTCTATTCTATATAGTGCACTACTTTATATACAGCCCTATTCCTATATAGTACACTACTTTATACTACAGCTCTATTCCCTATATGGTACACTACTTTATACTACAGCCCCTATTCTATATGGTACTACTTTTTACTGCAGCCCTATTCTATAGTACACTACTTTATACTACAGCCCTATTCCTATATAGTACACTGCTTTATACAGCCTATTCCCTATCTGGTACACTGCTTTTATACTACAGCCTATTCTATATAGTACACTGCTTTATACTCTGACCCTATTCCTATATAGTACTTTAATTTATACTACAGCCCTATTTCCTATAGTACACTACTTTATACTACAGCCCTATATAGTGCTGCTATGCTGCTTTATTCCTATATGCTACACTGCTTTATACTACAGCCTATTCCCTATATAGTGCAGTACTTTATACTAGCTATTCCTATATAGTGCACTACTTTATACTACAGCCCTATATAGTGCACTACTTTATCTACAGCCCTATTCTATATAGCACTACTTTATACTACAGCCCTATCCATATATAGTGCAGTACTTTATACTACAGCCCTATTCCCTATATAATTTTTCTTTATACTACAACCTATTCCCTATATATGGTACTACTTTTTTGACCAGGCTGACCTGATGAATCCTAGTCCCTATATCAGTAATCCTGGCCGCTATATCAGTAATCCTAGCCTCTATATCAGTAATCTTGCCGCTATATCAGTAATCCTAGCCCTATATCAGTATTCTAGCCCTATATAAGTATATCAGTAATCTTGGCCCCTATATCAGTAAGCCCCTATATCAGTAATCCTAGCCTCTATATCAGTAATCCTGGCCCTATGTCAGTAATCCTGGTCCTATATCAGTAAACCCCTATATCAGTGATCTGGCCCTATGTCAGTAATCCCTGGTCCTATGTCAGTGAGCCCTATATCAGTAATCCTGGTCCTATATCAGTAATCATGGGTCCTATCAGTGATCCTGGTCTATGTCAGTAATCCTGGTCCTATGTCAGTGATCCTGGTCCTATGTCAGTGGCCCTGTATCAGTAGTCTGGTCCCTATGTCAGTAATCCTGGTCCTATGTCAGTGTCCTGGTCCTATATCGGTGATCCTGGCTATGTCAGTAAGCCCTATGTCAGTGAAGCCCTATATCAGTGATCCTGGTCCCTGTATCAGTAATCCTGGTCCTATGTCATTAATCCTGGCCTATATCAGTGATCCCTGGCCTCTGTATCAGTGATCCTGGTCCCTATGTCAGTGATCCTGGTCCTATGTCATGATCGGCCCTATGTCAGTGAGCCCCTATGTCAGTGATCCTGGTCCTATGTCAGTGAAGCCCCTGTGTCAGTGATCTGGCCCTATGTCAGTGATCTGGTCCTATGTCAGTGACCCTATATCAGTGATCTGGCCCTATCCCGTGATCCTGGCCCTATGTCAGTGGGCCCTATGTCGGTGATCTGGTGCTATATCAGTGATCCTGGCCCTGTGTCGGTGAGCCCTATGTCAGTGGGCCCCAGTGAGCCTATATCAGTGATCCTGGCCCTATGTCAGTGGCCCTATATCAGTAATCCTGGCCCCTATATCAGTAAATCTGGTCCTATGTCAGTGATCCCTGGCCCTATATCAGTGATCCTGGCCTATCCAGTGATCACTGGCCCTATGTCAGTGATCCTGGTCCTATGTCAGTGATCCTGGTCCTATGTCGGTCAATCATGGCCCTATGTCAGTGATCCTGGCCCTATGTCAGTGATCCCTGGTCCTGTGTCAGTGAAGCCCTATGTCAGTGATCCTGGCCCCTATGTCAGTGATCCTGGCCCTATGTCAGTGATCCTGGTCCTATGTCAGTGAAGCCCTACTGTATCAGTGATCTGGCCCCTGTCAGTGATCTGGCCCTATGTCAGTGATGAGCCCTGTATCAGTGATCTGGTCGCTGTATCAGTGATCTGGCCCTATGTCAGTGAGCCCTGTATCCAGTGAAGCCCTGTCAGTGAGCCCTATGTCAGTGATCTGGCCCTATGTCAGTGAGCCTATGTCAGTGATCACAACTATATCAGTAATCCTGGTCCTGTCAGTAATCTGGCCCTATGTCAGTGATCACAACTATATCGGTGATCTGGCCTATGTCAGTGATCTGGTCCTATGTCAGTGATCCCTGGTCCTATGTCAGTGATCATGGCCCTATCCAGTGATCCTGGCCCTATGTCAGTGATCTGGTCCTATGTCAGTGAAGCCCTATGTCAGTGATCACAGCCCTATGTCAGTGATCCTGGTCCCTATGTCAGTAATCCTGGTCCTATGTCAGTAATCCTGGTCCCTATGTCAGTGATCCTGGCCCTATGTCAGTAGTCACAACCTATCAGTGATCTGGCCCTATGTCAGTGATCTGGTCCTGTCAATAATCTGGTCCTATGTCAGTGATCATGGCCCTATGTCAGTAATCTGGCCCTATGTCAGGGATCTGGTCCTATGTCAGTGAGCCCTGTATCGGTGATCACAACCTATATCCCAGTGATCCTGGCCCTGTCAGTAATCCTGGTCCTATGTCAGTGAGCCCTGTCAGTGATCTGGCCCTGTGTCAGTGATCCTGGCCCTGTGTCAGGTGAGCCCTGTGTCAGTGATCACCTGGTGGGCTGTGTCAGTGATCTGGCCCTGTGTCAGTGGCCCTATGTCGGTGAGCCCTATGTCAGTAGGCCTATGTCAGTGATCCTGGCCCTATGTCGGTGAGCCTATGTCAGTCGTCCTGCCCCTATATCAGTGATCCTGGTCCTATATCAGTAATCCTGGCCCTATGTCAGTGATCCTGGCCCATATCAGTGATCTGGCCTATATCCCAGTGATCCTGGTCCTATGTCAGTGATCCTGGTCCTATGTCAGTGATCATGGCCCTATGTCGGTGATCTGGCTATGTCGGTGATCTGGTCCTGTCAGTGGCCCTATGTCGATGATCCTGGCTTCTTGTCGGTGATCTGGTTCTGTATCGGTGATCTGGTCCTATGTCAGTGATCCTGGTCCTGTCAGTGATCTGGCCCTATGTCAGTGATCTGGCCCTATGTCAGTGATCCTGGCCTATGTCAGTGATCCTGGTCCTATATCAATAATCCTGGTCCTATATCAGTAATCATGGCCCTATATCAGTAATCCTGGCCCTATGTCAGGGATCCTGGTCCTATGTCAGTAAACTATATCAGTAATCCTAACCCCTATATCAGTGATCCTGGCCCCTGTATCAGTGATCCTGGTCCTATGTCAGTGAGCCCTATGTCAGTGATCCTGGCCCTATATCAGTGATCCTGGCCCCTGTATCAGTGAGCCCTATGTCAGTGATCTGGTCATGCTATATCAGTGATCCTGGCCCTATGTCAGTGAGCCCTATGTCAGTAGGCCCTGTCAGTAGGCCCTATATCAGTGATCCTGGCCCTATGTCAGTGAGCCCTGTAATCAGTGATCCTGCCCCACCCCTATGTCGGTGATCTGGTCCTGTCCCGGTGATCTGGCCCTATGTCAGTGATCACAAGCTGTCGGTGATCCCTGGCCTATGTCAGTGATCTGGTCTATGTCAGTGATCCTGGTCCTATGTCGGTGATCATGGCCCTATGTCAGTAATCTGGCCCTATGTCAGTGATCCTGGTCCTATGTCAGTGAAGGCCTATGTCAGTGATCCCTGGCCCTATGTCAGTGATCCTGGTCTATGTCAGTGATCCTGGTCCTATGTCAGTGATCCTGGTCCTGTATCAGTGATCCTGGCCCTGTCAGTGATCACAACCCTGTCAGTGATCCTGGCCTATGTCAGTGATCTGGTCCCTATGTCAATAATCCTGGTCCTATGTCAGTGATCATGGCCCTATGTCAGTGATCTGGCCCTATGTCAGTGATCGCTGTGTCAGTGATCCTGGTCCTATGTCAGTGATCTGGTCCTGTGTCAGTGATCCTGGCCCCTATGTCAGTGATCTGGCCCTATGTCGGTGATCACCCCTATGTCAGTGATCTGGTCCTATGTCGGTGATCTGGTCCTATGTCGGTGATCCTGCCTATGTCAGTGATCCTGGTCCGTATGTCAGTGATCCTGGGCTATGTCAGTGATCACCCTGTCAGTGATCCTGGCCTATGTGTCGGTGATCTGGTCCTATGTCAGTGATCTGGTCCTATGTCAGTGATCCTGGCCCTATGTCAGTGATCCTGGCCCCTGGATCAGTGATCCTGGTCCTATGTCAGTGATCTGGTAACTATGTCGGTGAGCCCTATGTCAGTTAGCCCTATATCAGTGATCTGGCCTCTGTATCAGTAATCCTGGCCCTATATCAGTAATCCTGGCCCTATATCAGTGATCTTGGCCCTATGTCAGTGATCCTGGCCCTATGTCAGTGATCTGGTGGCTATGTCAGTGATCTGGTCCTATGTCAGTGAGCCCTATGTCAGTGATCCTGGCCCTGTGTCAGTGATCCTGGTCCTATGTCAGTGAAGCCCTATGTCGGTGATCTGGCCCTATGTCAGCAATCCTGGCCCTATGTCAAATCCTGGTCCTTATGTCAGTGATCCTGGCCCTATGTCAGTGATCTGGCCCTATATCAGTGATCCTGGCCTATGTCAGTGATCCTGGTCCTATGTCAGTGATCTGGTCCTATATCAGTAATCATGGCCTATATCAGTGATGTGGCCCCTATGTCAGTGATCTGGCCCTGTCAGTGATCTAATTAGCTGTATCAGGTAATCCTGGTCCTATATCAGGATCCTAGCCCTATGTCAGTAATCTAACCCTATGTCAGTAATCTGGCCCTGTATCAGTGATCTGGTCCTATATCAGTGATCCTGGTCCTATATCGGTGATCATGGCCCTATGTCAGTGATCCTGGCCCTATGTCAGTGATCTGGTCCTATGTCAGGTAAGCCCTGTATCAGTAAATCCTAACCCCTATATCAGTAATCTGGTCCTATGTCAGTGATCCTGGTCCCTATATCGGTGATCCTGGTCCTGTATTTGATCTGGCCCTATGTCAGTAATCACTAACCTGTATCGGTGATCCTGGCCCCTATATCAGTAATCCTGGTCCTATATCAATGATCCTGGTCCTATGTCAGTAATCATGGCCCTATATCAGTAATCTGGCCCTGTCAGTGATCTGGTCCTATGTCAGTAATCCTGGTCCTGTATTCGGTAATCTAGCCCCTATTCTGTGATGATCCTGGCCCTGTCATTGATCCTGCCCTATGTCAGTGATCCTGGTCTATGTCAGTAATCCTGGCCCTATGTCAGTGATCTGCTACATGTCAGTGAACCTGGTCCTATGTCAGTAATCTGGCCCCTATATCAGTAAATCCTGTCCTATGTCAGTGATCCTGGCCCTGTATCAGTGGTCTGGTCCTATGTCAGTGATCTGGCCCTATGTCAGTGATCTGGCCCTATATCAGTAATCCCTGGCCCCTGGATCAGTGATCTGGCTATGTCGGTGATCTGGTCCCTGTGTCAGTGAAGCCCTGTCAGTGGCCCTATGTCAGTGATCTGGCCTCTGTATCCAGTAATCCTGGCCCTATATCAGTGATCCTGGCCCTATATCAGTGATCTTGGCCCTATATCAGTGATCTGGCCCCTATCAGTGATCTAAGTTAAGCTATATCAGTGATCCTGGTCCTGTCCAGTGATCCCTATGTCAGTGATCCTGGCTGTGTCAGTGATCTGGTCCTATGTCGGTGAGCCCTATATCAGTAATCCTGGCCCTATGTCAGTGATCAAACCCTATGTCGGTGATCTGGTGTATATGTCAGTGATCTGGCCCTATATCAGTGATCCTGGCCCCTATATCGTGATCTGTAATCAGTGATCTGGTCCTATATCAGTAATCTGGTCCCTATATCGGTGATCAATCTATATCAGTGATCCTGGCCCTGTCAGTGATCTGGCTATGTCGGTGATCTGGTCGCTATGTCAGTGATCTGGCCCTATCATCAGTGATCTGGCCCTATGTCGGTGATCCAACCCTATGTCAGTGATCTGGCCCTATGTCAGTGATCTGGTCCTATATCAGTGATCTGGTCCTATGTCGGTAATCTGGTCCTATGTCAGTGATCCTGGTCCTATGTCGGTGATCATGGCCTATGTCAGTGATCCTGGCCCTATGTCAGTGATCCTGGTCCTATGTCAGTGAGCCCTATGTCAGTAAGCCCTATGTCAGTAATCCTGGTCCGGTATGTCAGTGTTCCTGGTCCTATGTCAGTAATCCTGGTCCCATATCAGTAATCCTGGCCCTATGTCAGTGATCACCCTATATCAGTAATCTGGCCCTATATCAGTGATCCTGGTCCTATATCAGTATCTGGTCCTATATCAGTAATCTGGCCCTATATCAGTAATCCTAGTCTGGTCCTATATGATCTGAGTCCATATATCAGTGATCCTGGCCTATGTCAGTGAGCCCTATGTCAGTGATCCTGGCCTCTATATCAGTGATCTGGCCCTACATCCCAGTGATCTGGCCCCTATGTCAGTGATCTTGGCCCTATGTCAGTGATCTGGGCCCTATGTCAGTGATCTGGTGGGCTGTAGTGATCTGGTCCTATGTCAGTGAAGCCCTATATCAGTGATCCTGGCCCTATGTCAGTGATCCTGGTCCTATGTCAGTGATCCTGGCCCTATGTCAGTGATCTGGCCCTATGTCAGTGATCTGGCCCTATGTCGGTGATCCTATGTCAGTGATCTGACCTAGTCAGTCAATCCTGGCCCTATATCAGTGATCTGGTCCTATGTCAGTGATCCTGGTCCCTGGTCAGTGATCATATATCAGTAATCCTGGCCCTATGTCAGTGATCTGGCCCTGTCAGTGATCTGGTATGTCAGTGATGCTGTTTCTATGTCAGTGATCCTGGCCCTGTATCAGTGATCCTGACTATGTCAGTGATCCTGCCCTATGTCAGTGATCCTGGTCACAACCTATGTCAGTGATCCTGGTCCTGTGTCAGTGATCTGGTCCTATATCGGTAATCCTGGTCCTATGTCAGTGATCTGGCCCTATGTCAGTGATCCTGGCCCTATGATCCAGTAATCCTGGTCCTGTCAGTATATCAGTGATCCTGGTCCTATGTCAGTGATCTGGCCCTATATCGGTATTCCTGGTCCTATATCAGTAATCCTGGTCCTATGTCAATCCTGGCCCTGTATCAGTGAAGCCTATGTCAGTAAGCTATGTCAGTGATCTGGCCTCTATATCAGTGATCCTAGCCCTATATCAGTGATCACAGCCCTGTCAGTGATCTTGGCCCTATATCAGTAATCTAGCCCTATGTCAGTGATCCTGGCCCTATATCAGTGATCCTGGTCCTATGTCAGTGATCCTGGTCCTATGTCAGTGATCTAGCCCTATATCAGTGATCTGGCCCTGGATCAGTGATCCTGGTCCTATGTCAGTGATCTGGTCGGCTATGTCAGTGAGCCCTATGTCAGTGAAGCCCTATATCAGTGATCCTGGCCTCTATGTCAGTGATCCTGGCCCTATGTCAGTGATCTGGCCCTATGTCAGTGATCTTGGCCCTATATCAGTGATCTGGCCCTATGTCAGTGATCTGGTGGCTATGTCAGTGATCTGGTCCTATGTCAGTGGCCCTGTCAGTGATCTGGCCCTATATCAGTGATCTGGTTCTATGTCAGTGCTGTAGTGATCCTGGCCCTGTCAGTGATCTGGCCCTATGTCAGTGATCTGGTCGCATGTATCGGTGATCCTATATCAGTGATCCTGGCCCTAGTCAGTGATCCCTATATCAGTGATCTGGTCCCTATATCAGTGATCCTAGCCCTATGTCAGTAATCCTGGTCCCTATGTCAGTAATCCTGGCCCTAATCAGTGATCCCTATATCAGTAATCCTGGCCCTATATCAGTGATCCCCTATGTCAGTGAAGCCTATGTCAGTGGCCCTATGTCAGTAAGCCCTATGTCAGTGATCCTGGCCCTATGTCAGTGATCTAGCCCCTATATCGGTGATCCCCTGGTCCTATGTCAGTAATCCCTTGCATCAGTGATCCCTGGCCCTCGTCAGTAATCCCTGGCTATATCAGTGATCCCCTATGTCAGTGATCTGGTGGCTATATCGGTAATCCCTGGCCCTATATCGGTAATCCTGGCCCTATGTCAGTGATCCTGGCCTCTATATCAGTGATCCTGGCCCTATGTCAGTGATCCTCCCCTATGTCAGTGATCTTGGCCCCTATGTCAGTGATCCCTGGCCCCTATATCTTGTGAAACCCCTATGTCAGTAATCCTAGCCCCTATGTCAGTAATCCTGGTCCTATATCAGTGATCAGTCCCTATATCAGTAATCCTGGCCCCTGGATCAGTGATCCTGGTCCTATGTCAGTGATCTAGCCCATATATCAGTGAGCCCTATGTGTGGCCCTATATCAGTAATCCTGGTCTGTGTCAGTGTCTGGCCCTATGTCAGTGATCTGGCCCTATGTCAGTGATCTTGGCCCTGTCAGTGATCTGGCCCCTGATCGGTGATCCCCTGTGTCAGTGATCCTGGTCCTATGTCAGTAATCCTGGTCCCTATATCAGTGATCCTGGTCCTATGTCAGTGATCTGGTCCTATGTCAGTAATCCTGGTCCTATGTCAGTGATCATGGCCCCTATGTCGGTGATCCCTGGCCCTATGTCAGTGATCTGGTCCTGTGTCAGTGAGCCCTATGTCAGTGATCTGGCTATGTCAGGTGATCACCCCTATGTCAGTGATCCTGGCCCTATGTCAGTGATCCTGGCCCTATGTCAGTGATCCTGGCCCCTATTGATGGCCCTATATCAGTGATCCTGGCCCTATGTCCCTGATCCTGGTCAGTAATCAGTGGCCCTATGTCAGTGATCTGTGCCCTATATCGGTGATCCTGGCCGCTATGTCGGTAATCCTGGCTATGTCAGTGATCTGGCCCTATGTCAGTGATCCTGGCCCCTATGTCAGTGATCTGCTATGTCAGTGATCCTGGTCCTGTATCAGTGATCCTGGTCCTGTGTCAGTGATCATGGCCCTATGTCAGTGATCTGGCCCTATGTCAGTGATCTGGCCCTATGTCAGTGATCAATTGGCTGTATCAGTGATCATGGCCCCTTGTCGAGTGATCCTGGCCCTATATCAGTGATCCTAACCCTGTCAGTGATCTGCCCCTATATCAGTGATCCTGGTCCTATGTCAGTAATCCTGGTCCTATATCAGTAATCCTGGCCCTATATTGATAAGCCCTATATCAGTGATCCTGGCCCTATATCAGTGTCCCCTATATCAGTAATCCTAGTCCCTATATCAGTAATCCTGGCCCTATATCAGTAATCATGGCCATATATCAGTAATCCTGGCCCATATGTCAGTGATCCTTTGTGGCTATATCAGTAATCCTGGCCCTATGTCAGTGAAGCCCTATGTCAGTGATCCTGGCCCTATGTCAGTGGCCCTATGTCAGTAATCCTGGTCCTATGTCAGTAAGCCCTATCCAGTATCCTGGTCCTATGTCACCCCTATGTCAGTAATCCTGGCCCTATGTCAGTGAGCCCTATATCAGTGATCCTGGTCCTATGTCAGTGGCCCTATATCAGTGATCCTGGCCCTATGTCAGTGGCCCTATGTCAGTGATCATGGCCCCCTGTCAATGAAGCCCTATATCAGTGATCCTGGCCCTATGTCAGTGGCCTATGTCAGTGATCCTGGCCCTATGTCAATGAAGCCCCATGTCAGTGATCCTGGCCCTATGTCAGTGGCCCTGTATCCCAGTGATCTGGCCCTATGTCAGTGATCCTGGTCCTATGTCAGTGAAGCCCTATGTCAGTGAGCCCTATGGTGATCCTGCCCTATGTCGGTGAGGCCCTGTATCAGTGATCTCTATGTCAGTGATCCTGCCCTATGTCGGTGAGCCCTGTGTCAGTGGCCCTGTCAGTGATCTGGCCTCTGTCAGGTGATCCTGGCCCCTATGTCAGTGATCCTGGCCCTATGTCAGTGATCCCCTGGTCCTATGTCAGTGATCTATGTCAGTGATCCTGGCCCTGTCGGTGATCCCTATGTCAGTGAGCCCTGTGTCAATGAAGCCCCTGTCAGTGATCCCTGGCCCTATGTCAGTGATCCTGGCCCTATGTCAGTGAGCCCTGGGGCCCTGTGTCAGTGATCTGGCCCTGTGATCATGTCATGATCTGGCCCTATGTCAGTGATCTGGCCCTATGTCAGTGGCCTGTCAGTGATCCTGGCCCTATGTCAGTGATCTATGTCAGTGAGCCCTATGTCAGTGATCCCTATGTCAGTGAGCCCTATGTCAGTGAAGCCCTGTATCCCATGTCCTGATCCCTATGTCAGTGATCCTGGCCCTATGTCCCCTATGTCAGTGATCCCCTGTATCAGTAGGCCCTATATCAGTGATCCTGGCCCTATATCAGTGATCCTGGCCCTATGTCAGTGATCCCTATCAGTGATCTGGCCCTATGTCAGTGATCTATGTCAGTGAGCCCTATGTCAGTGAGCCCTGTATCAGTGATCCAGCCCCTATGTCAGTGATCTGGTCCTATGTCAGTGAAGCCCTATGTCAGTAATCTGGCCCTATGTCAGTGATCCTGGCCCTATATCAGTGATCTGGGCTATGTCAGTGATCTGGCCCTATATCAGTGATCTGGCCCCTGTCAGTGATCTGGCCCTGTATCAGTGATCCTGGTCCTATGTCAGTGATCCTGGTCCTATGTCAGTGATGTCTAGCTATGTCAGTAATCCTGGCCCTATGTCAGTGATCCTGGCCCTATGTCAGTGATCTGGTCCTTATGTCAGTAATCCTGGCCCCTATGTCAGTGATCCTGGCCTATGTCAGTGAGCCTGGCCCTATGTCAGTAATCTGGCCCTATATCAGTGATCCTAGTCCTATGTCAGTGATCTGGTCCTGTATCGGTAATCATGGCCCTATGTCAGTAATCCTGGCCCCTATGTCAGTGATCCTGGTCCTATGTCAGTGGCCCCTATATCAGTGATCTGGCCTATATCAGTGATCCTGGTCCTATATCAGTGATCCTGGTCCTATGTCAGTGATCCTGGTCCTATGTCAGTGATCATGGCCCTATGTCAGTGATCCTGGCCCTATATCAGTAATCCTGGTCCTATGTCAGTGGCCCTATATCAGTAATCCTGGCCCTATGTCAGTGATCCTAGTCCGTATATCAGTGTTCCTGGTCCTATATCAGTAATCCTGGTCCTATATCAGTAATCCTGGTCCTATGTCAGTAAGCCCCTATGTCAGTGAAGCCTATATCAGTAATCCTGGCCTCTATATCAGTGATCCTGGCCCCTATATCAGTAATCCTAGCCCCTATATCAGTGATCTTGGCCCTATATCAGTAATCTGGCCCTATGTCAGTGTCCTGGCCCCTATATCAGTGATCTGGTCCTATATCAGTAATCCTGGTCCTATATCAGTAATCCTGGCCCTATGTCAGTAATCCCTGGCCCTGGATCAGTGATCTGGTCTATGTCAGTAATCTGGTCCTTTGTATCGGTAAAGCCCTATATCAGTAAGCCCTGTATCAGTGATCCTGGCCTCTGTCAGTAATCCTGGCCCTATATCAGTAATCCCTGGCCCTATCAGTAATCTTGGCCCTATATCAGTAATCCTGCCCCCTATATCAGTAATCCTGGTCGCTATATCAGTAATCCTGGTCCTATATCAGTAAGCCCTATAAACCTGGCCCCTATATCAGTAATCCTGGTCCTATGTCAGTAAGCCCTATATCAGTAATCCTAGCCCTATATCAGTAATCCTGGCCCTATATCAGTAATCTGGTCGCTTTATATCAGTAATCCTGGCCCCTATATCAGTAATCTGGCCCTATATCAGTAAATCCTGGCCCTATATCGTGATCTGGCCCTATGTCAGTGATCTGGGCTATATCAGTGATCCTGGCCCTATGTCAGTGATCTGGCCCTATATCAGTAATCCTGGCCCTATGTCAGTAATCTATATCAGTGATCCTGGCCCTATGTCAGTGATCTGGTCCCTATGTCAGTAAGCCCTGTATCAGTGAGCCCTATATCAGTGAAGCCCTATATCAGTGATCCTGGCCCTATATCAGTAATCCTAGTCCCTATGTCAGTAATCCTGGTCCTATGTCAGTAAAGCCCGTATATCAGTAATCCTGGCCCTAAATCAGTAATCCTGGTAGGCTATATCAGTGATCTGGCCCTCAGTGATCCTTGGCTATATCAGTAATCCCTGGCCCTATGTCAGTGATCCTGGCCCTATATCAGTGATCCTGGCCTCTGTATCAGTGATCCTAGCTGGCCCTATGTCAGTGATCCTTGGCCCTATGTCAGTGATCTGGCCCTGTCTGTAATCTGGCCTATGTCAGTAATCCTGGCCCCTATGTCAGTGATCCTGGTCCTATATCAGTAATCCTAGCCCCTATATCAGTAATCCTGGCCCTGGATCAGTAATCCTAGTCCTATATCAGTAATCCTAGTCGCTATATCAGTAAGCCCCTATGTCAGTAAGCCCTGTATCAGTAATCCTGGCCTCTGTATCAGTGATCCTGGCCCTATGTCAGTAATCCTGGCCCTAGTCAGTGATCTTGGCCCTATGTCAGTGATCAGCCCTATATCAGTAATCCTGGCCCTATGTCAGTAATCCTGGTCCCTATATCAGTAATCTGGTCCTATGTCAGTGATCTGGTCCTATGTCCTGGTCCTATATCAGTGATCCTGGTCCTATGTCAGTGATCATGGCCCCTATATCAGTAATCCTGGCCCTATGTCAGTAATCCTGGTCCTATGTCAGTAAACCCCTATATCAGTAATCCTGGCCCTATGTCAGTAATCCTGCCTATATCAGTAATCCTGGCCCTATATCAGTAATCCTGGCCCTATATCAGTAATCCTGGCCCTATGTCAGTAAGCCCTATATCAGTAATCCTAGCCCCTATATCAGTAATCCTAGTCCCTATATCAGTAAACCCCTATATCAGTAATCCTAGCCGCTATATCAGTAATCCTAGCCCCTATATCAGTAATCCTAGTCGCTATATGATCCTAGTCGCTATTGTGTGATCCAAGATGGCGTAGCAGTCGGACGTGTGTTTTGTCTTGTCCCGTCCTGTATAGTGTAAATATAGTTTTTTTTTTCCTCTTTTTTTTCCGTATATATTTCGTACATATTTTAATCTCACTTCCCAACCATAGGCTGAATATACTCTCCTGCAACCCGCATCACCCAATGTGGTACGGATCTGCTTTTTCTATGCTTTAGAATCGGAACCCTCATCAGAAGCTAGCCGCTAACTAGCTAGCCACTGCTAGCGGTCTTCAACGCTAACTAGGACACCAGCGCGACATCTACCCAAAGCATATCAGACTGCTTTTTCTCTACCCCATCTCCGGATTCCTACCGCAAGCTCTGAAGCTTTATACCGGATCATCGTAAATAGCGAGGTCCAAAAAAAAAAAAAAAAAAAAAAAAAAACTAATTTGCCAATTGGCCTGGACCCTCGACTGACCCTCTACTGCCGACACGGGCCCGCCGATCCATCACGACTGGTCCGCCGACATAATCGTCCGAGGGGTTTCAACAGGCTTCTCCGCTGCGACATCGCCAAAGATCCATCTGCTGGCCAAGGCCCATGACTTTCTGAATCGCTGTATCTCCAGCTCACCGCATGAAGAGGAATAAATAAACAGACTCACCCCATCGCGGCGTCCCCCAAAGGTTAACTCTCTAGCCTCGCTATCTCCCTGCTAATTCGGCCTGCTAACGGCTAGCTTGTCAAGCTCCGGTCCGCTAACTGCTACCTTGTCTAGCTCGGGCCTACGAACTGTTAGCTTGTTAGCACAGGCCTGCTAACCGTCTGTACCACCGCGTCCCAATCACTCTCTGACCCCATTTACTTTCTATCTCTTTTTGATTTTTAATTTGTTTATACCTTCCGGAAACCTGCCTCACCCAATGTGATACGGAATCGCTATTACTTTTACTCTTATTTTTATTTTTATGACACTCAAGAACCTCCAGACGCTAACTAGCTACAAGCTAGTTAGTCATTGTTAGTTAAAAAAAAAAAAAAAAAAAAAAAAAAAAAAACCTGAATCACTCGCCAGCCCCCTGCCCACCCACCGCTGCCCGCCTGGACACTGATCTCTTGGCTACATAGCTGACGCACGCTGGACTGTCCATTAATCACGGTACTCCTTTCTGCTTGTTTGTCTTACCTGTCGGCCCCGTTGCCTAGTCAACGCCATTTTACCTGCTGTTTGTTGTGCTAGCGGATTAGCCTCGCCTACTGTTTTTAGCCAGCTTTCCAAATTCAACACCTGTGATTACTGTATGCCTCGCTGTATGTCTCTCTCAGATGTCAATATGCCTTGTATACTGTTGTTCAGGTTAGTTATAATTGTTTTAGTTCACAATGGAGCCCCTAGACCCACTCTGCATACCCCTGTTACCTCCTTTGTCCCACCTCCCACACATGCGGTGACCTCACCCATTACAACCAGCATGTCCAGAGATACAACCTGTCTCATCATCACCCAGTGCCTGGGCTTACCTCCGCTGTACCCGCACCCCACCATACCCCTGTCTGTGCATTATGCCCTGAATATATTCTACCATGCCCAGAAACCTGCTCCTCTTATCCTCTGCCCCACGCTCTAGGCGACCAGTTTTGATAGCCTTTGCCGCACCCTCATACTACTCCTTCTCTGTTCCGCGGGTGATGTGGAGGTAAACCCAGGCCCTGCATGTCCCCAGGTACCCTCATTTGTTGACTTCTGTGATCGAAAAAGCCTTGGTTTTATGCATGTCAACATCAGAAGCCTCCTCCCTAAGTTTGTTTTACTCACTGCTTTAGCACACTCTGCTAACCCTGATGTCCTTGCCGTGTCTGAATCCTGGCTCAGGAAGGCCACCAAAAATTCAGAGATTTCCATACCCAACTATAACATCTTCCGTCAAGATAGAACTACCAAAGGGGCGGGTTGCAGTCTCTGCAGAGATAGCCTGCAAAGTAATGTCATACTTTCAGGTCCATACCCAAACAGTTCGAACTACTAATTTTGAAAATTACCCTCTCCAGAAATAAGTCTCTCACTGTTGCCGCCTGCTACCGGCCACCCTCAGCTCCCAGCTGTGCCTGGACACCATTTGTGAATTGATCGCCCCATCTGGCTTCAGAGTTTGTTCTGTTAGGTGACCTAAACTGGGATATGCTTAACTTTTGGCAGTCCTACAATGTAAGCTAGATACCCTCAATCTCACTCAAATCATCAAGGAACCCACCAGGTACAACCCTAACTCTGTAAACAAGGGCACCCTCATAGGCGTCATCCTGACCAACTGGCCCTCCAAATACACCTCCGCTGTCTTCAACCAGGATCTCAGCGATCATTGCCTCATTGCCTGTATCCGCCACGGGCCGCAGTCAAGCGACCACCCCTCATCACTGTCAAACGCTCCTAAAACACTTCTGTGAGCAGGCCTTTCTAATCGACCTGGCCCGGGTATCCTGGAAGGACATTGACCTCATCCCGTCAGTTGAGGATGCCTGGTCATTCTTTAAAAGTAACTTCCTCACCATTTTAGATAAGCATGCTCCGTTCAAAAATGCAGAACCAAGAACAGATACAGCCCTTGGTTCCTCCAGACCTGACTGCCCTCGACCAGCACAAAAACATCCTGTGGCGGACTGCAATAGCATCGAATAGCCCCGTGATATGCAACTGTTCAGGAAGTCAGGAACCAATACACGCAGTCAGTCCCAGGAAAGCTAAGGCCAGCTTCTTCAGGCGAAGTTTGCATCCTGTAGCTCCAACTCCAAAAGTTCTGGGACACTGTGAAGTCCATGGAGAACAAGAGTACCTCCTCCCAGCTGCCCACTGCACTGAGGCTAGGTAACACGGTCTCCACCGATAAATCCACGATTATCAGCTTCAATAAGCACTTCTCAACGGCTGGCCATGCCTTCCGCCTGGCTACTCCAACCTCGGCCAACAGCTCCGCCCCCCCGCAGCTACTGCTTAAGCCTCTCCAGGTTCTCCTTTACCCAAATCCAGATAGCAGATGTTCTGAAAGAGCTGCAAAACCTAGACCCGTACAAATCAGCTGGGCTTGACAATCTGGACCCTCTATTTCTGAAACTATCTGCCGCCATTGCTTCGCACCCCTATTACCAGCCTGTTCAGCCTCTCTTTCATATCGTCTGAGATCCCCAAGGATTGAAAGCTGCCGCAGTCATCCCCCTCTTCAAGGGGAGACACCCCTGGACCCAAACTGCTATAGACCTATATCCATCCTGCCCTGCCTATCTAAGGTCTTGAAAGCCAGTCAACAAACAGGTCACTGACCATCTCGAATCCCACCGTACCTTCTCCGCTGTGCAATCTGGTTTCGAGCCGGTCACGGGTGCACCTCAGCCACGCTCAAGGTACTAAACGATATCATAACCGCCATCGATAAAAGACAGTACTGTGCAGCCGTCTTCATCGACCTCGCCAAGGCTTTCGACTCTGTCAATCACCATATTCTTATCGGCAGACTCAATAGCCTCGGTTTCTCGGATGACTGCCTTGCCTGGTTCACCAATTACTTTGCAGACAGAGTTCAGTGTGTCAAATCGGAGGGCATGCTGTCGGTCCTCTGGCAGTCTCTATGGGGTGCCACAGGGTTCAATTCTCGGGCCGACTCTTTTCTCTGTATATATCAATGATGTTGCTCTTGCTGCAGGCGATTCCTGATCCACCTCTCATGAGCGACACCATTCTATATACTTTCGGCCCGTCATTGGACACTGTGCTATCTAACCTCAAGCGAGCTTCAATGCCATACAGCACTCCTTCCGTGGCCTCAACTGCTCTTAAGCGAGTAAAACCAAATGCATGCTTTTCAACCGATCGCTGCCTGCACCCGCATGCCCGACTAGCATCACCACCCTGGATGGTTCCGACCTTGAATATGTGGACATCTATAAGTACCTAGGTGTCTGGCTAGACTGCAAACTCTCCTTCCAGACTCATCAAACATCTCCAATCGAAAATCAAATCAAGAGTCGGCTTTCTATTCCGCAGCAAAGCCTCCCTTCCTCACGCCAAGCTTACCTAGTAAAACTGACTATCCTACCGATCCTCGATTTCGGCGATGTCATCTACAAAATGGCTTCCAACACTCTACTCAGCAAACTGGATGCAGTCTATCATAGTGCCATCCGTTTTGTCATAAAAGCACCTTATACCACCCACCACTGCGAGCTTTATGCTCTAGTCGGCTGGCCCTCACTACATATTCGTCGCCAGACCCACTGGCTCAGGTCATCTACAAGTCCATGCTGGTAAGCTCCGCCTTATCTCAGTTCACTGGTCACGATGGCAACACCCATCCGTAGCACACGCTCCAGCAGGTGTATCTCACTGATCATCCCTAAAGCCAACACCTCATTTGGCCGCCTCTCGTTCAGTACTCTGCTGCCTGTGACTGGAATGAACTGCAAAAATCGCTGAAGTTGGAGACTTTTATCTCCCTCACCAACTTCAAACATCAGCTATCCGAGCAGCTAACCGATCGCTGCAGCTGTACATAGTCTATTGGTAAATAGCCCACCCATTTTCACCTACCTCATCCCCATACTGTTTTTATACTGTTTTTATTTTATTTATTTATTTACCTTTCTGCTCTTTTGCACACCAATATCTCTACCTGTACATGACCATCTGATCATTTATCACCCCAGTGTTAATCTGCAAAATTGTATTATTCGCCTACCTCATGCCTTTTGCACACATTGTATATAGACTGCCTTTTTTTTTTTTTTTTTTTTTTTTCTACTGTGTTATTGACTTGTTAATTGCTTACTCCATGTGTAACTCTGTATTTGTCTGTTCACACTGCTATGCTTTATCTTGGCCAGGTCGCAGTTGCAAATGAGAACTTGTTCTCAACTAGCCTACCTGGTTAAATAAGGTGAAATAAAAAAATAAAAAAATATATCAATAATCTAGCCCTATATCAGTAATCCTGGCCCTATATCAGTAATCCTGGCCTATATCAGTAATCCTGGTCCTATGTCAGTGATCCTGGTCCTATATCAGTGATCATGGCCCCTATGTCAGTGATCCTGATCACAACCCTATGTCAGTGATCTGGCCCTATATCGGTGATCCTGGATTATGTCAGTAATCATGGTAATCCCTGAGTCCTATGTCAGTGCCCTATATCAGTAATCTGGCCCTATAATCAGTGTAATCCTAGCCCCTATGTCAGTGCATCCTGGCCCTTATCAGTGGTCTGGTCCTATGTCAGTGATCCCTGGTCCTATGTTGTCAGTGATCCTGGCCCTATGTCAGTGAGCCCTGTGTCCAGTGATAGCCCCTGGCCCTATGTCAGTGATCCCTATGTCAGTGATCCTGGTCCTATATCAGTAATCCTGCCCCCTATGTCAGTGATCATCGGTAAACCCATATAAATCAGTAATCCTGTAAGCCCTATATCAGCCCTATATCAGTAATCCTGCCCTTGTCAGTAGGCTATATCAGTAATCCTGGATCTTACCCTATGTCAGTAAAGCCCTATATCAGTGATCCCTGGCCCTATATCAGATGAAGCCCTATCAGTCGGTATATCTGGTCCTATGTCAGTGAGCCCTATATCAGTGATGAAGCCCTGGTCCTAGCCCTGTCAGTGATCCCTGGCCCCTATGTCAGTGATCCTGGCCCTATGTCCAGTGAAGGCCCTAGCCCCTATCAGTGATCTGGTCCTATGTCAGTGGCCCTATGTCAGTGATCCTGGCCCCTATGTCAGTAAGGCCTATGTCAGTGATCCCTGGCCCTGTCAATGAAGCCCTATGTCAGTGATCCCTGGCCCTATGTCAGTGAGCCCTGGTCGGTGATCCTGGCCCTATGTCAATGAAGCCCTATGTCGGTGATCTATGTCAGTCTATATCAGTGATCTGGCCCTATGATCCTCAGTGATCATCTGGTCCTATGTCAGTGAGCCCTGTATCAGTGATCTGGCCTATGTCTGATCCTGGTCAGTGATCTGGTCCTCATGTCAGTGAGTGAGGCCCTGATCTGTCATGTGAGCCCCTGTATCGGTGATCCTGCCCTATGTCAGTGAGCCCTATATCGTGATCTGGCCCTGTCATGAAGCCCTATGATCCTGGCCCTGTGTCAGTGATCCCTATGTCAGTGAGCCCTGTATCAGTGATCCTGGCCTCTGCCCTGTCAGTGATCCTGGCCCTATGTCAGTGATCCTGGCCCCTATGTCAGTGATCCTGGCCCTGTCAGTGATCTGCCCTATGTCAGTGATCCTGGCCCTGGATCAGTGATCCTGGTCCTATGTCAGTGAGCCCAGTGTGTCAGTGAATCCTGGTCCTGCCCTGTATCAGTGATCCTGGCCCTGTGTCAGTGATCCTGGCCCTATGTCAGTGAGCCCTATCAGTGATCCTCAGTGGCCCTATGTCAGTGCCCTATGTCAGTGATCCTGGCCCTGTCAGTGATCTGGCCTATGTCAGTGAGCCTGGCCCTATGTCAGTGATCCTGGTAAGCCCTGATCAGTGGCCCTGTATGTCAGTGATCTGGCCCTATGTCAGTGAACCCCTATGTCAGTAATCCTGGCCCTATATCAGTGATCCTGGCCCTGTCAGTGATCCTGGCCCTATGTCAGTGAGCCCTGTGTCAGTGATCCTGGCCCTATGTCAGTGATCCTGGCCCTATGTCAGTATCCTGGCCCTATGTCAGTGATCCTGTGCCCCAGTGGCCCTGTCAGTGATCCTGGCCCTATGTCAGTGATCCTGGCCCTATGTCAGTGATCCAGTGATCTATGTCAGTGATCCTGGCCCCTATCTATATCAGTAATCTGGCCCTATGTCAGTAAGCCCTATATCAGTAATCCTGCCCCTATATCAGTAATCCTGGCCCTATATCAGTGATCCTGGTCCTATGTCAGTAAGCCCTGGCCTATATCAGTAATCCTGGCCCTATGTCAGTGATCCCTATATCAGTGCCCTATCAGTAATGAAGCCCCTGGTCCCTATGTCAGTGATCCCTATGTCAGTGAAGCCCTGTATCAAGTAGGCCCCTATATCAGTGGCCCTATGTCAGTGATCCTGGTCCTATGTCAGTGATCCTGGCCCCTATGTCAGTGATGGCCCATATATCAGTAATCCTGGCCCTATGTCAGTGATCCTGGTCCTATGATCAGTGATCTGGCCCTATGTCAGTGATCCTGGCCCTATATCAGTGATCCTGGCCCTATGTCAGTGATCTGGCCCTATGTCAGTGATCCTGGTCTATGTCAGAGCCCTATGTCAGTGATCCCTATGTCAGTGATCCTGGTCCTATGTCAGTGGCCCTATGTCAGTGATCCTGGCCCTATGTCAGTGATCTGGCCCTATGTCAGTGATCCTGGCCCTATCTGGTCAGTGATCTGGTCCTATGTCAGTGCCCTATGTGTCCTATGTCAGCCCTATGTCAGTGATCCTGCCCTATGTCAGTGATCGCCCTATGTCAGTGATCTGGCCCCTATGTCAGTGATCCTGGTGATCCTATGTCAGTGGCCCATATATCATCCTATGTCAGTGAAGCCCTATGTCAGTATCAGTGATCCTGGTCCTATGTCAGTGATCAGCCCTGTATCAGTGGTCCTATGTCAGTGAGCCCTATATCAGTGATCCTGGCCTCTATATCAGTGATCCTGGCCCTATATCAGTGATCCTGGCCCTGTAATCAGTGATCCTGGTCCCTGTCAGTGATCCTCCCTATGTCAGTGATCCTGGCCCTATGTCAGTGATCTGTCAGTGAGCCCTGTAATCAATAAGGCCCTGTATCAGTGATCTGGCCCTATGTCAGTGATCCTGGCCCTATGTCAGTGAGCCCTATGTCAGTGGCCCTATGTCAGTGAGCCCTGCCCTATCAGTGATCTGGCCCTATGTCAGTGATCCTGGCCCTATGTCGGTGATCTATGTCAGTGATCCTGGCCCTATGATCAGTGAGCCCCTATGTCAGTGGCCCTATGTCAGTGTCAGTGATCCTGGCCCTATGTCAGTGATCCTGGTCCTATGTCAGTGGCCCTATATCAGTGATCCTGGCCCTATGTCAGTGAAGGCCTATGTCAGTAATCCTGGCCCTATGTCAGTAATCCTATCCTGGCCCTATGTCAGTAGTGATCCTGGTCCTATATCTAGTCAATCTGATCCCTATGTCAGTGATCCTGGTCCTATGTCAGTGATCTGGCTATGTCAGATGATCATGGCCCTATATCAGTGATCCTGGTCCTATGTCAGTGATCAGTGGCCCTGCCCTATCAGTGATCCTGGTCCTGTATCAGTGATGGCCCCTGGTCCTATGTCAGTGGCCCCTGTGTCAGTGAGTGAGCCCTATGTCAGTGATCCTGGCCCTATGTCAGTGATCTGGCCCTATATCAGTGATCTGGCCCTATGTCAGTGATCCTGGTCCTGTGTCAGTAGGCCTGTGCCTATGTCAGTGATCTGGCCCTATGTCAGTGATCCCTATGTCAGTGAGCCCTGTGTGGTCCTATGAGCCCTGTCAGTGATCTGGCCCTGTCAGTGATCCTGGCCCTATGTCAGTGAAGCCCTATGTCAGTGATCTGGCCCTATGTCAGTGAGCCCTGTATCAGTGATCTGGCCCTATGTCAGTGATCCTGGCCCTATATCAGTGATCTGGCCCCCCAGTGATCCTGGTAGTGTCTGTAATCCCTATGTCAGTGATCCTGGCCCCTATGTCAGTGATCCCCTATGTCAGTAATCCCTGGTCAGTGAAGCCTATGTCAGTGATCCTGGTGGCCCTGTATATCAGTGATCCTGGCCCTATGTCAGTGATCCTGGCCCTATATCAGTAATCCCCTGCCCTATCAGTGATCTGGCCCCTATGTCAGTAAGCCCTATATCAGTGATCCTGGCCCTATGTCAGTGATCCTGGTCCTATATCAGTGATCTGGTCCTATGTCAGTGATCCTGGCCCTATGTCAGTAATCATCCTGGCCCATATATCAGTGATCTGGCCCTATATCAGTCTCCTGCCCCCTATATCAGTGATCCTGGCCCTATGTCAGTGAGCCCCTATATCAGTCAGTGATCCTGGCCCTGTGTCGGCCCTATGTCAGTAATCTGGCCCTATGTCAGTGATCTGGTCGCTATGTCAGTGATCCCTGGTCCTATGTCAGTGAAGCCCTGCTATGTCAGTGATCCTGGTCCTATGTCAAGCCCTATGTCAGTGATCTGGTCCTATGTCAGTGATCTGGCCCTATGTCAGTGATCCTGGCTATGTCAGTGATCCTGGCCCTATCCTGGCCCAGTATCCTGGCCCTATGTCAGTAATCCCTGGCCCCTGTCATCGGTGATCTCCTGTTCCTATGTCAGTGATCCTGGTCCTATGTCAGTGATCCTGGCCCTATGTCAGTGATCCTGGCCCTATATCAGTGATCTGGCCCTATGTCAGTGATCCTGGCCCTATGTCAGTGATCCTGGCCCTATGTCAGTGATCTGGCCCTATGTCAGTGATCCTGGTCCTATGTCAGTGATCCTGGTCCTATGTCAGTGATCCTGGTCCTATGTCAGTGATCCTGGTCCTGTCAGTGATCCTGGTCCTATGTCAGTGATCCTGGTCCCTATGTCAGTGATCTGGCCCTGTCATCGGTGATCCTGGTCCTATGTCAGTGTCCTGGCCCTATGTCAGTGATCTGGCCCTATGTCAGTGATCCTGGCCCTGTATCAGTGATCTGGTCCTGTATCAGTGATCCTGGGCCCTATATCAGTGATCTGGCCCTATGTCAGTGATCTGGCCCCTATGTCAGTGATCCTGGTCCTATGTCAGTGATCTGGTCCTATATCAGTAATCCTGGTCCTATGTCAGTGATCCTGGTCCTATGTCAGTGATATCAGTAGCCCTGTCAGTGATCTGGCCCTATGTCAGTGATCCTGGCCCTATATCAGTGATCCTAGCCCCTATGTCAGTGATCCTGGCCCTATGTCAGTGATCTTGGCCCTATATCAGTGATCTGGTCCTATCAGTGAGCCCAGTGATCCTGGCCCTATGTCAGTAATCCTGGCCCTATGTCAGTGATCCCTATGTCAGTGATCCTGGCCCTCTGTCAGTGATCTGGTAAGCTATCAGTGATCCTGGCCCTATGTCAGTGGCCCTGTATCAGTGATCTGGCCCTATGTCAGTGATGAGCCTGGTGGCCCTATGTCAGTGAAGCCCTATATCCAGTAATCCTGGCCCTATATCAGTGATCCCCTATGTCAGTGATCTGGCCCTATGTCAGTGATCTGTAATCTGGTCTATATCAGTGATCTGGTCTATGTCAGTGCCTATGTCAGTGATCTGGTCTATGTCAGTGATCTGGCCCTATGTCAGTGATCTATGCCCTGTGTCAGTGATCCTGGCCCTATGTCAGTGATCTGGATCCCCTATATCAGTGATCTGGCCCTATGTATCAGTGATCCTGGCCCTATGGTCAAGTGAATCTGGAGCCTAGTGATCCCTGTCAGTGATCACAGCCTGGATCTTCCTGTCTGGCCCTATGTCGGTGTCTGGCCCTCATGTGCCTGGCCCTATGTCAGTGATCTGGTCCTATGTCAGTGATCCTGGTCCTATGTCAGTGAGGTCCTATGTCAGTGATCCTGGCCCTATGTCAGTGATCCCTGGTGATCCTATGTCAGTGATCCTGGTCCCTATGTCAGTGATCTAGTCGGCTATATGTCAGTGATCCTGGCCCTATGTCAGTGATCCTGGTCCTATATGTAATCCTCAGTGATCCTGGCCCTCAGCCCCTGATCCTGGTCCTGTATCGGTGATCCTGGTCCCTATGTCGGTGATCCTGGTCCCTGTGTCAGTGATCTGGCCCTATGTCAGTGATGGCCCTATGTCAGTGATCCTGGCCCCTATCTGTCAGTGATCCTGGCCCTATGTCAGTGGCCCTGTGTCAGTGATCTGGCCCTATGTCGGTGATCCCTGTCAGTGATCCTGGCCCTATGTCAGTGATGCCCTATGTCAGTAAGCCCTGTGATCAGTAATTTGGTCCTGTCAGTGATCTGGCCCTATGTCAGTGATCCCCTGGCCCCTGTCAGTGAGCCAGTGATCCTGGCCCTATGTCAGTGATCCTGGCCCTGTGTCCCGGTGATCCTGCCCCTATATCAGTGATCCTGGCCCTATGTCAGTGATCCTGGCCCTATGTCAGTGATCTGGCCCTATGTCAGTGATCCTGGCCCTATGTCAGTGATCTATCATCAGTGAGCCCCTATGTCAGTGATCCTGCCCCTATATCAGTGATCCTGGCCCTATGTCAGTGATCTGGTCCTATGTCAGTGGCCCTGTCAGTGATCCTGGCCCTATATGTCAGTGTATGTCAGTGATCTGGCCCTATGTCAGTGATCTGGCCCTATGTCAGTGATCTTGGCCCTATATCAGTGATCTGGCCCTATGTCAGTAATCCCTATATCTGGTGTAATCCTGGCCCTATGTCAGTAATCCTGGCCCTATGTCAGTGATCCTGGCCCTATATCAGTGATCTGGCCCTATGTCAGTGATCTGGCCCTATATCAGTGATCTGGCCCTATGTCAGTGATCCTGGCCCTATATCAGTGATCCTGGCCCCTGATCTGTCCTATGTCAGTGAGCCCCTATATCAGTGATCCTGGCCCTATGTCAGTGAAGCCCTATGTCAGTGATCTGGAGCCCTATGATCTGGTCCTATGTCAGCCCTATGTCAGTAATCCTGGCCCTATGTCAGTGAGCCCCTATGTCAGTGATCTGGCCCTAGTGATCAGTGATCCTGGCCCTATGTCAGTGATCTGGTCCTATGTCAGTGTAGGCCCTGTCAGTGATCCTGGCCCTGTCAGTGTGGCCCTATGTCAGTGATCTGGCCCTATGTCAGTGATCCTGGTCCTATATATCAGTGATCTGGCCCTATGTCAGTGATCTGGCCCTATGATCAGTGATCCTAGTCCCTATGTCAGTGATCCTGGCCCTATGTCAGTGATCTGGCCCTATGTCAGTGAGCCCTGTATCAGTGATGGCCCCTGGCCTCTATATCAGTGATCCTGGCCCTATGTCAGTGATCCTGGCCTATGTCAGTGATCCTGGTCCTATGTCAGTGATCCTGGCCCTATATCAGTGATCCTATCTGTCAGTGATTCTGGCCCTATGTCAGTGATCTATCAGTCCCTATGTCAGTCTGGTAACCCTATGTCTAGCCCTGTGGTCCAGTAATCCTGGCCCTATGTCAGTGATCCTGGCCCCTATGTCAGTATGATCTGGTCCTATGTCAGTGATCTGGCCCTATGTCAGTGATCCTGGCCCTATGTCAGTGATCCTGGCCCTATCCTGGTCAGTGATCCTGCCCTATGTCAGTGATCCCTATGTCAGTGATCCTGGCCCTATGTCAGTGAGCCCTATGTCAGTGGCCCTATGTCAGTGATCCTGGCCCTATGTCAGTGATCCTGGTCCTATGTCAGTGAAGCCCCTATGTCAGTGATCCTGGCCCTATGTCAGTGATCCTATGTCAGTAATCCCTGGCCCTATGTCAGTGATCCTGGCCCTATGTCAGTGATCCCCTATGTCAGTGATCTGGCCCCTATGTCAGTGATCTGGTCCTATGTCAGTGATCCTGGCCCTATGTCAGTGATCCTGGCCCTATGTCAGTGATCATAGCCCATATGTCAGTGATCCTGGTCCTGTGTCAGGTGTATCGGTGACCCCTGTCATCAGTGAGCCTATGTCACCTTATGATCCTGGTCCTATGTCAGTGATCCTGACCCTATGTCAGTGAGCCCTGTATCAGTGATCCTTTGTCAGCCCTATGTCAGTGATCCTGGCCTCTGGCTGTATCAGTGATCCTAGCCCTATGTCAGTAATCCTGGCCCTGGCCCTATGTCAGTGATCCTGGTCCCTAGCCCTATCAGTGATCCCTATATCTAACTCAGTGATCCTGGTCCTATGTCGGTGATCTGGTCCTGTCAGTCCAGTGATCCTGGCCTAAGTCAGTGAAATAGTGCCCTATGTCAGTGATCCTGGCCCTATGTCAGTGATCCTGGTCCTATGTCAGTGATCCCTATGTCAGTGATCTGGCCTATGTCAGTGGCCCTGTCAGTGATCCTGGCCCTATGTCAGTGATCTAGCCCTATGTCAGTGATCTGGCCCTATATCAGTGATCCTGGCCCTATGTCAGTGATCCCTATGTCAGTGGCCCCTATGATCTGGTGTCAGCCTATGTCAGTCAGTAATCCTGGCCCCTATGTCAGTGATCCTGGTCCCTATATCAGTGACCCTATATCAGTGATCCTGGCCCTATGTGATCAGTAATAGGCTATATCAGTGATCCTGGCCCCTATGTCAGTGAACCCTATATCAGTGATCTGGCCCTGTCAGTGATCTGGCCCTATGTCAGTAATCCTGGTCCAGTAATCTGGCCCTATATCAGTCAATCTGGCCCTATATCAGTGATCCTGGCCCTATGTCAGTGATCCTGGCCCAGCTATATCAGTGATCCTGGCCCTATGTCAGATCTGGTCCTAAGCCCTATATCAGTGATCCTGGCCCTATGTCAGTGAGCCCAGTGATCTATCATGTCGGTGATCCTGGCCCTATGTCAGTGAGCCCTCAGTGTCCCCTATGTCAGTAATCCTGGTCCTATGTCAGTGCCCCTGCTATGTCAGTGATCCTGGCCCTATGTCAGTGATCCTGGTCCCTATGTCAGTGATCCTAGGTCCTATGTCAGTGATCTGGTCCCCTATGTCAGTGATCCTGGTCCCTATGTCAGTAATCCTAACCCTATGTCAGTGATCCTGGCCCTATGTCGGTGATCCCTATGTCAGTGATCCTGGTCCTATGTCAGATCTGATCATGGCCCTATGTCAGTGATCTGGCCCTATGTCAGTGATCCTGGTCCTATGTCAGTGATCCTGGCCCTATGTCAGTGATCCTGGCCCTATGATCCCCTATGTCAGTGATCCTAACCCCTGTAATCCTCAGTGATCCTGGCCCTATGTCAGTGATCCTGGGTCCCTAGTCCCTGGTCCTATGTCAGTGATCCTGGTCCTATGTCAGTGATCTGGCCCTATGTCAGTGATCCTGGTAATCCCCTATGTCAGTGATCTGGCCCTGGTGCTATGTCAGTGATCCTGGTCCTATGTCAGTGATCCTGGTCCTATGTCAGTATCCTGGCCCTATCAGTGGCCCTATATCAGTGATCCTGGCCCTGTCAGTGATCCTGGTCCTGTAATCAGTGAGCCCTATATCAGTGATCCTGGTCCTATGTCAGTGATCTGGCCCCTGTCAGTGATCTGGTCCTATGTCAGTGATCCTGGTCCCTATGTCAGTGATCTGGTCCTATGTCAGTGATCCTGGTCCTATGTCAGTGAGCCCTGTGTCCCTGGCCCCCATGTCAGTGATCCTGGTCCTCTATCTGTCAGTGATCCTGGCCCTGTGTCAGTGATCCTGCCCCTATGTCAGTGATCCTGGCCTATATGTCAGTAGTAATCCTGGCCCCTATGTCAGTGATGGCCCCTGGCCCTATATCAGTAATCCTGGTGAGCCCTATGTCAGTGATCCCCTATATCAGTGATCCTGGCCCTCTGTCAGTGATCCTGGTCCTATGTCAGTGAACTGGCCCTATGTCAGTGATCTGGCCGGTAGTCAGCCCTATGTCAGTGATCCTGGCCCTATGTCAGTAATCCTGGCCCTATGTCAGTGATCCTGGCCCTATGTCAGTGATCCTCAGCCTATGTCGGTGATCTGGTCCTATCAGTGATCCTGGCCCTATATCAGTAATCCTAGCCCCTATATCAGTAATCCTGCCCCTATATCAGTAATCTGGCCCCTATGTCAGTGATCTGGCCCTGTCTATGTCGGTGATCCTGCCCCTATGTCCTGGTAATCGGTGGTCCCTATGTCAGTGATCTGGCCCTATGTCAGTGATCCCCTATGTCAGTGATCTGGCCCTGTGTCAGTGATCCCTATGGTAATCCTGGCCCTATGTCAGTGATCCTGGCCCTATTGTCTATATCGTGATCAGTAATCCTGGCCCTAAATCAGTAATCCTGGCTATATCAGTGATCCTGGCCCTATATCAGTGATCCTGGTCCTATATCAGTGATCCTGGCCCTATATCAGTGATCCTGGTCCTATGTCAGTGATCTGGCCCTATGTCAGTGATCTGGCCCTATGTCAGTGATCCTGGCCTATATCAGTGATCCTGGTCCTATCCCTGGCTCTTCAGTAATCCTGGTCCTATGTCGGTAATCCTGCCTATGTCAGTAATCCCTCGGTGTATCAGTGATCCCCTGTGATGGTCCAGTGATCCTGGACATCTATGTACCAGTGATCTGGTCCCTATGTCAGTGATCCTGGTCTCTATGTCAGTAATCCTACCGGCCTATGTCAGTGATCCTGGTCCTATGTCATCCTGGCCCTGGATCAGTGATCCTGGTCCTATATCAGTAATCCTGGTCCTATGTCAGTGATCTGGAGCCCTGTGTCAGTGATCCTGGTCCTATGTCAGTGATCTGGCCCTATACCAGTGATCAGTAATCCTGCCCTAATCAGTGATCCTGGTCCTATCAGTGATCTGGTCCTATCAGTGATCCTGGCCCTATGTCAGTGACCCCTGGTCCTATGTCAGTAATCCTGGCCCTATATCAGTGATCCTGGCCCTATGTCAGTGATCCTGGCCTATGTCAGTGATCCTGGCCCTATGTCAGTGATCCTGGCCCTATTGTGATCCTAGTCTATGTCAGTGATCCTGGTCTATGTCAGTGAAGCCCTATATCAGTGATCTGGCCCTATCGCTCAGTAATCCTAGCCCTATCTCAGTAACCCTATGTCAGGCTATGTCAGTGATCCTGGCCCTATGTCAGTGATCCTGGCCCTATGTCGGTGTGATCTGGCCCTATGTCAGTGATCTGGTCCTGTGTCAGTGATCCCTGGTCAGTGATCTGGTCCGTATGTCAGTGATCTGGCCCTAATGTCAGTGATCCTGGTCCTATGTCAGTGATGGCCCTATGTCAGTGTCCCTGTCCTGTCAGTGATCCTGGCCCTATGTCAGTGATCCTGGCTGGGTCAGTGATCCTGGCCCTGTGTTTATGTGAAGCCCTTGTCAGTTGCCCTGTATCAGTGATCCTGGCCCTATGTCAATTGATCCTGGCCCTATATCAGTTATCTGGCCCCTATGTCAGTGATCTGGTCCCTATGTCAGTGATCCAGTGGCCTTGTTCGGTGATCCTGGCCCCTATCTGGTCTGTCAGTGATCTGTTCTGGTCCCTATGTATCAGTGATCCTGGTCCGTATGTCAGTGATCCTGCCCCTATGTCAGTGATCTGGTCTTTATCCCTGGTGTCAGTGATCCCTATGTAAACCCTATGGTGATCCGGTGATCTGGCCCTATGTCAGTGATCTGGTCCTATATCAGTGATCTGGCCCTCAGTGTCAGTGATCCTGGCCCTATGTCAGTGATCTGGCTGTCTATGTCAGTGATCTGTCCCTATGTCAGTGATCCTGGCCCTATGTCAGTGATCTGGTCCTGTCCCTATGTCAGTGATGTCCTGACTGGCCCTGTCAGTGAAATCCTGGCCCTATGTCAGTGATCCTGGCCTCTATATCAGTGATCCTGGCCCTATCGGTAATCCTCAGTGATCTGGCCCTATGTCAGTGATCTTATGTCTGGTCCTGAAGCCCTGTCAGTGATCTGGTCCTATGTCAGTGATCCTGGCCCTATGTCAGTGGGTGATCATCAGTGGTGTCAGTGAGCCCTCAGTGATCTGGCCCTATGTCAGTGATCTGGCCCTATGTCGTGATCCCCTATTTCAGTGATCTGGCCCTATGTCAGTGATCTGGTCCTGTCAATCTAGGCTATGTCAGTGAGCCTGGCCCTATGTCAGTGATCCTGGTCCTGTGATCTGAGCCCTATGTCGATGATCCTGGCCCTGTATCCAGTGATCTGTCAGTGATCCTCATGTCAGTGATCCTCAGCTAGGCCTATCAGTGATCCTGGCCCCTATGTCAGTGGCCCTACTGTCAGTAATCCTGGCCCTATGTCAGTGATCCCTGGCCCTATGTCAGTGAGCCCTATGTCGTGATCTGGCCTATGTCGGTGAGCCCTGTGTCAGTGATCCTGGAGTGATCCTGGCCCTATGTCAGTGATCTGGTCCTATGTCAGTGAGCCCCTATGTCAGTGATCTGGTCCTTTATGAGCCTAGTGGTCATGGCCCTATATCAGTAGTCCTATGTCTAATCCGG